>NC_060177.1:20469751-20769751 GCF_021184085.1 Oncorhynchus gorbuscha | reverse complement strand
TTCCCAGTCCCTGCCGATGAAAAACATTACCACAGCATGATGCTGCCACCACCAAGCTTCCCTGTGTGGGTGATGTTCTTGGGGTGATGAGAGGTGTTGGGTTTGCGCCAAACATAGTGTTTTCCTTGATGGCCAAAAAGATTACTTTTAGTCTAATCTGACCAGAGTACCTTATTCCATATGTTTGGGGAGTCTCCCACATGCCTTTTGGCGAACACCAAACGTGTTTGCTTATTTTATCTCTGAGCAATTGCTTTTTTCTGGCCACTCTTCGGTAAAGCCCAGCTCTGTGGAGTGTATGGCTTAGTGGTCCTATGGACAGATACTCCAATCTCTGCTGTGCAGCTTTGCAGCTCCTTCAGGGTTATCTTTGGTCTCTTTGATGCCTCTCTGATTATTAATATCCTCCTTGCCTGGTCTGTGAGTTTTGGTGGTCGGCCCTCTCTTGGCAGGTTTGTTGTGTTGCCATATTCTTTCTTTCTTTTTTTTTTATAACAGATTTAATTGTGCTCCGTGGGATGTTCAAAGTTTCAGATTTTTTTATAACCCAACCCTGATCTTTACTTCTCCACAACTTTGTCCCTGACCTGCTTGGAGAGCTCCTTGGTCTTCATGGTGCCACTTGCTTGGTGGTGCCTCTTGCTTAGTGGTGTTGCAGACTCTGGAACCTTTATACTGAGATCATGTTTTATCTAGGTAAGTAAGTTAAGAACAAATTCTTATTTACAATGATGGCCAAGGAACTTTACAGTGATGGTTAACTGCCTTGTACAGGGGCAACAGATTTTTACCTTGTCAACTCGGAGATTCAATCTTGCAACCTTTCAGTTACTAGTCCAACACTCTAACCACTAGGCTACCTGCCGTGACACTTACATGGCACACAGGTGTGGACCTTATTGAACTAATTATGTGTGAATACATATGCACGCACCACTTTTGGAAACAATATTTTTTTTCCATTTCACTTCACCAATTTGGACTATTTTCCATTACATGACATCCAAATACAGATCTATTTAAATTACAGGTTGTAATGCAATAAACTAGGAAACCGCCAAGGGGGATGAATACTTTTGCAAGGCACTGTATGTCTGGCTGGTATGCAATGTAATATATTGTGTTTGAATACATACATAAGTCTATCCTATAGTGGCTAATTGACAGCTGTACAGCAAATATAATAGTTTTTCACACACACACACACACACACACACACACACACACACACACACACACACACACACACACACACACACACACACACACACACACACACACACACACACACACACACACACACACACACACACACACACACACACACACACACACACACACACACAACCTCTGTGTCACGCACCAGTAGTTATACTGTAGGATCGATAGCGCATTTCACAGACATACTGTATGTGGCCAGCAACAATTCTTGGCAAATTAATGAAGGGCTTAAGTGCCGTCCTTGAAGGGTCATTTTCAGTGTGTGTGCGCATTTTCAACTCCAATTGCTTTTGGTGTGTGTGTGCGTGTGTTTGCATGTGTGTGGGTGCGTGCCTGTATTTTTGTGTGCATGTGGGTGCGTGCGTGTGTGTGCGTGTTTGTGCATGTTTGTGACAACATTCTCCAAAGTTCTATTTGACCGGAAGTGACATCAGGGCGATAAATACTCTGAACTCTCTCACTCATTAAAGCTGTCAGTGGAGAATTCCCTCTGTCACGCCATGTTATGAATCAGGTTACTTTGGACTGGACTGTGTGTATGTGTGTGTGAGAGCGAGCTCTGGGATTGACTGGCCTGGCTGCGTCTGTATCCAGCCCCCTGAATCACACCCAGAGGTCATAAAACCCTTGCTGGGTTCCCATGGTTTCTGACAGGCATCCCTGGGGTGGGGGCTGACTGAGCTGACTGGAGTCTGTGATAACCCAGTGTTCTCCCGAACCCTCCTGTCTCAGCCTCCAGTATTTATGCTGCAATAGTTTGTGTCGGGGGGTTAGGGTCAGTCTGTTATATCTCCTGTCTTATCCTGTGTGAATTTAAGTATTCACTCTTTAATTCTCTCTCTTTTTCTCTCTCTTTCAGAGGACCTGAGCCCTAGGACCATGCCTCAGGACTACCTGGCCTGATGACTACTTGCTGTCCCCAGTCCAACTGGCCGTGCTGCTGCTCCAGTTTCAACTGTTCTGCCTGCGGCTATGGAACCCTGACCTGTTCAGCGGACGTGCTACCTTGCTCTTTTTAACTCTCTAGAGACATCAAGAACAGTAGAGATACTCTGAATGATCGGCTATGAAAAGCCAAATGACATTTACTCCTGAGGTGCTGACCTGTTGCACCCTCTACAACCACTGTGATTAGTATTATCTGACCCTGCTGGTCATCTATGAACATTTGAACATCTTGGCCATGTTCTGTTATAATCACAGCCAGAAGTGGACTGGCCACCCTTCATAGCCTGGTTCCTCTCTAGGTTTCTTCCTAGGTTCCGGCCATTCTAGGGAGTTTTTCCTAGTCACAATGCTTCAACACCTGAATTGCTTGCTATTTGGGGTGTTAGACTGGGTTTCTGTACAGCACTTTGTGACATCAGCTGATTTAAGAAGGGCTTTATAAATACATTTAATTGACTGATTGAAAGCATTAAACACCATCTGTGAAAAGCAGCAGCCATTCAACTGACCTATGGCTCTGACTGCATGTGTGTGTGTGTGTGTGTGTGTGTGTGTGTGTGTGTGTGTGTGTGTGTGTGTGTGTGTGTGTGTGTGTGTGTGTGTGTGTGTGTGTGTGTGTGTGTGTGTGTGTGTGTGTGTGTGTGTGTGTGTGTGTGTGTGTGTGTGTGTGTGTGTGTGTGTGTGTGTGTGTGTGTGTGTGTGTGTGCGTTTGAGAGAGCGAGTGACGGAGACCGTGCATGAGAGAATAAATGTGAGAAACAGAGAAAGGGGAAGACTGTTTTAGGTAGTCTGTTTGCTTGCAACAGCTGGTCAGACTTTAACAATAACATTTAACAACATTCTGCCCAAACTATTGTGGGCCAACATGAAAAGTGATTACACGTTACACACACACACACACACACACACACACACACACACACACACACACACACACACACACACACACACACACACACACACACACACACACACACACACACACACACACACACACACACACACACACACACACACACACACACACACACACGACAGCGTCTACTTGACGTACAGCTCATTTGAAATGTGAAAATGTGCTCCATCTCAGCTGTCTTTGGACAGCTCCAGACTCAATGAAAAGCGCTTTTTATTGAGCTCTCTGGGGAGGTCAGCTAGAAGTGTGTGTGTGTGTGTGTGTGTGTGCACGATTTGCCAACAATACTTTCAAGGGAAATGGATTTCTGACTACACATCACTTCACAGCAGGGTGAGATGACAAAACAAGTGGGGATGTCAGGAAAGTGAGGCAGATAAACTCAGCAAAAAAAAGAAATGTCCTCTCACTGTCAACTGTGTTTATTTTTAGAAAACTTAACATGTGTAAATATTTGTATGAACATAACAAGATTCAACAACTGAGACATAAACTGAACAAGATCCACAGACATGTGACTAACAGAAATGAAATAATGTGTCCACGAACAAAGGGGAGTCAAAAAAAAACTAACAGTCAGTATTTGGTGTGGCCACCAGCTGCATTAAGTACTGCAGTGCATCTCCTGCTCAGACTGCACCAGATTTGCCAGTTCTTGCCGTGAGATGTTACCCCACTCTTCCACCAAGGCACCTGCAAGTTCCCAGACATTTCTAGGGGGGACGGCCCTAGCCTTCACCCTCTGATCCAACAGGTCCCAGATGTGCTCAATGGGATTGAGATCAAGGCACTTCGCTGGCCATGGCAGAATACTGACATTCCTGTCTTGCAGGAAATCACACACAAAACTAGCAGTATGGCTGGTGGCATTATCATGCTGGAGGGTCATGTCAGGACCAGCCTGAAGGAAGGGTACCACATGAGGGAGGAGGTTGTCTTCCCTGTAAATCACAGCATTGAGATTGCCTGCAATGACAACAAGCTCAGTCCGATGATGCTGTGACATACTGCCCCAGACCATGATGGACCCTCCACCTCCAAATCGATCCCGCTCCTGAGTACAAGTCTCGGTATAATGCTCATTCCTTCGCCGATAATAGCGAATCCGAACATCACTCCTGGTGAGACAAAACCACAACTCGTCAGTGAAGAGCACTTTTTGCCAGTCCTATCTGGTCCAGAGAAAGTGGGTTTGTGCCCATAGGTGAAGTTGTTGCCGGTGATGTCTGGTGAGGACCTGCCTTACAACAGGCCTGCCTCTCTCAGCCTATTGCGGACAGCCTGGGCACTGATGAAAGGATTGTGTGTTCCTGGTTTAACTCGGCAGTTGTTGTTGCCATCCTATACCTGTCCCGCAGGTGTGATGTTCGGATGTACCGATCCTGTGCAGGTGCTGTTACACGTTACAGTTTCTGTCCTACCAGGCAGGAGCAGATAGTTGTGTTTGAAAGGGGCTGTGCGTCAAATCTCCAATATGACTAGCTGATGATGGGAAGACACTACAGAGAAAGACATAGAAATGGGACTTTGTTGATGAGGGGCGCTCTAACATATTAGAACTGTGTGTGTGTGTGTGTGTGTGTGTGTGTGTGTGTGTGTGTGTGTGTGTGTGTGTGTGTGTGTGTGTGTGTGTGTGTGTGTGTGTGTGTGTGTGTGTGTGTGTGTGTGTGTGTGTGTGTGTGTGTGTGTGTGTACATGCATGTTTGTGTGAGTGTGTATATGGATTGTTTGCATGTAGTTGAGGTTGACAGTGAAAGGAACACTTCTAGAGCAGCAGAGGAATGGGGGGAGGAAGAGAGGACGGGAAGAAGAAAGGGGAGGAGCAATATTGTACTCTGTGTGTACCGTGTGCCGTACCACACATAGTAGTGGGTATTGGTACTGTATTAGTGTGTTTGCGTGTTTTGAATAATTACATTCTGTGAACCTATAAATACAACAATAAACACCCATTTAAATTGTTAAATACGTTAGTATCAACATAAACACAACACAGTCATTAATTACGCCTTAGCACTTGTGCTTGTCAAGACCTCTACAAGAGCACTAACAATCAAATTCCCCCTCATATTCCTAAAGCAGATATTTCAGTTTACCCCTCGTATCCCACAGCAGGTATTTCAGTTTACCCCTAGTATCACCACAGCAGATATTTCAGTTTACCCCTCGTATCACCACAGCAGATATTTCAGTTTACCCCTCGTATCACCACAGCAGATATTTCAGTTTACCTCTCGTATCCCACAGCAGATATTTCAGTTCACCCCTCGTATCCCACAGCAGATATTTCAGTTTACCCCTCGTATCCCACAGCAGATATTTCAGTTTATCCCACAGCCAGTTTTTGTATCCCACAGCAGATATTTCAGTTTATCCCACAGCCAGTTTACCCCTCGTATCACCACAGCAGATATTTCAGTTTACCCCTCGTATCCCACAGCAGATATTTCAGTTTACCCCCCTATCCCTTGTATCCCACAGCAGTATCATCCCACAGCAGATATTTCAGTTTACCCCTCGTATCACCACAGCAGATATTTCATTTCAGTTTTTATCACCCCAGATATTTGTATCTCACAGAAGATACAGTTTACCCCTCGTATCACCACAGCAGATATTTCAGTTTACCCTTTGTATCTCACAGAAGATACAGCAGCATTGTCAGTGTGTGTAGAGCTGAGTGATTGGAACTGACTGGATGATACATTTTCCCTGTTTCACCCTGTGACATTTACGATGCTCTGTCACGCCGTGCTGTCGCCACTACAGCTTTATGTGGAAAGGGAATGAAACCAAAAGGTCCACGAGAGTGATAGTTCTGCTACAGTTATGGTTGCTCTTAAAACCAATGTAACAGGCTCTAATTGATGAGGTCTGGCTTGTACACGTACATTCAGCCCTTGCTGATTGGATCACTGTATACGACCTCGGGCAGGTGGTAAGGAGTGAGGTTGAGTGGAAGAGTGAATAATATTCCCCTAAAGGAGGATGGTGAGAGACGTAAGGTAAGGAAATACAGCGAGACAAGACTGGTGTGCAAACAGAGAAGCAAGTTTGGGAGGTGAAAAGGGGAGATGAGTCGGGAAGCAAAAGGCGCCGGGGGCGATTGACTTGACTGCTGAGAGTCTCACAGTGAGGTTGGTTGGCAGTAGTTGGGATGGATCAGGGACAGAGGCATTCCCTCACCCTCCTGTTTCCTTCACATTGATGAAGTTAGATTTCGCCCTTCATCCACTAATCCTTTATCACTTAACCAGTGAATGGAGATGTGTTGAACTAACTGCAATCTTCTTTTCAAAGGTCTAAAAACAAAAGAGTGATGTGAAAGAACATGTGGTGCCAAAGGGGAGTGTAGTGAAGCAGAGTAAGGTGGAGAGGTGTGTAACAACTGTAAATGTAATAACACCAGTAAATGTTAGCACTTTTCTAAATGTAATACATTTTTTATTTTTTATTTAAGAAACATGGTAAATGTAATAACTTTTTACGCTAAATGCAAAAAGTTATTACATTAATCCTTGGTTATTACATTAATTGTCCTCGGAACAAACTGGGAAGTAGACAAAACCTGCAGGAGACCATGACACAAAGTCCCTAAAATCGTCCTCGAGACAAACCCGGAAACTAAACAAAACGTCCAGGAGACCATGATACAATGTCCCAAAACCGTCCTCGAGACAAACCGGAAACTAGACAAAACCTCCAGGAGACTATGACACAATGTCCCAAAATAAAATTGTCCTCGGGACATACTGGGAACTTGACAAAAGCTCCAGGGAACCATGACACAACGTCCTTTGGGACGTCTCCAGGTCAAATTGTGAACTAGAAAAAATCTTGAGGGGACCATGACACAATGTTCCAAGAACATCCCCAGGACCAACTGGAATCTAGAAAAAAAAACTCCAGGGACCATGACACAACATCCTGGCGACTTTAGGTGACTTTTGTGACCTCCTAATGATTCATTATTGTTTGCGGGGAAATATTGCAGATGACATGTTTAATACCAGGGCCTACAGATTCATTCAGGTATGTTGTATCTGTGTGTGTGTGTGTGTGTGTGTGTGTGTGTGTGTGTGTGTGTGTGTGTGTGTGTGTGTGTGTGTGTGTGTGTGTGTGTGTGTGTGTGTGTGTGTGTGTGTGTGTGTGTGTGTGTGTGTGTGTGTGTGTGTGTGTGTGTGTGTGTGTGTGTGTGTGTGTGTGTGTGTGTGTGTGTGTGTGTGTGTGTGTGTACATTTCAATGTGTGCTTGTGGGTGTCTATGTATGACTATTCATGTATGATGTGCAAGAGTTTGTTAGTGTTGTAATTGGCAGTGGGTGGTGGTACTGTATGTGCATCACATTTACTGAAGTATTACATCAAAAGTATATATATTTTGGTATGTTATTACATGATTGGATGAAGTCATTACATTATTCATGAAACCACCAGTTAACATAATAACCACCGGTTAATGTAATAACTTACTCCATTTAGCAGGAAAATTATGTTTATCGGCAAGTTATAAACTGTACCGGGGGTGTTACCAAATTTTAGAAAAGTTATTCAAATAGAACGTTCATTTAAAAAAAAATGTTTTGCTTTTATTTAACCAGGTAGGCCAGTTGAAAACAAGTTCTCATTTACAACTGTGACCTGGCCAAGATAAAGCAAAGCAGTGTGACAAAAACAACAACACAGAGTTACACATGTAATAAACAAGCATACAGTCAATAACACAACAGAAACATCTGTATACAGTGTGTGCAAATTAAGTATGGAGGTAAGGCAATAAATAAGCCATAGTGGCAAAGTAATTACAATTTAGCAATTAACACTGGAGTGATAGATGTGCAGATGAGGATGTGCAAGTAGAAATACTGGTGTGCAATAGAGCAGAAAGACAGAAACAAATATGGGATGAGGTAGTTGATTGGATGGGCTATTTACAGATGGGGTGTGTACAGTTGCAGCGATCGGTAAGCTGCTCTGACAGCTGATGCTTAAAGTTAGTGAGGGAGATATAAGTCTCCAAGTTCAGTGATTTATGCAGTTCGTTCCAGTCATTGGCAGCAGAGAACTGGAAGGAAAGGTCAGCCAAAGGAGAATTTGGCTTTGGGGATGACCAGTGAAATATACCTGCTGGAGCGCGTGCTAAGGGTGGGTGTTGCTATGGTGACCAGTGAGCTGAGATAAGGCAGAGCTTTACCTAGCAAAGACTTATAGTTGACCTGGAGCCAGTGGGTTTGGCGACGAATATGTAGCGAGGACCAGCCAACGAGAGCGTACAGGTCGCAGTGGTGGGTAGTATATGGGGCTTTGGTGACAAAACGGATGGCACTGTGATATACTGCATCCAATTTGCTGAGTAGAGTATTGGCTATTTTGTAAATGACATCGCTGAAGTCAAGGATCGGTAGGATAGTCTGTTTTACGAGGGTATGTTAGGCAGCATGAGTGAAGGAGGCTTTGTTGCAAAATAGGAAGCCGATTCTAGGTTTAATTTTGGATTGGAGAGTCTAAAAGGTGAGTTATTACACTTACAAGTGTTATTACATTTATCGTTGTTACAAGGTGCGAAAATGATTTATAATAAGGTCATAAATATAATATATATTGTGGAAGTTCCACCTTGTTAGAAGATTTTCTTTCCCGAAGCATTATAGGAGCTCAGTTTTCATTAATTTATTCATATCACTCAAAGATTTCAGTCAGATTGTGCGTGACTAGTTTAACAAATGGCTTCATAACATTATTTGTTTAAAATAGTGTTTGTAAGGGAGGAGTATCAGTCCTCTGGCCCAGCAATCTGGTTATAAAACCTATACACAACATATTATTGGCCAATTCACCTGCTGTGTGTCCTTGGCCTGAAACCTCTGTCTCCCCCAGCCCATGTCTCACCACACTAGAACCCGGAGGGCCTCATCAGAGCTGGGGACATGTCCTACAATATCCCCTGACATCTAAGTGTGAAAACACTTCCCCCATCCCTCCTTCCCCCTCTCTCGCTCCCTCCCTTTTCCAGTCCAGTTGGAGCTGTCTGTGTAGGCTGGGAACGATCTTTGCTCTAAACCTGGCTAGATTTGTGTGTGCGCACCGTACATGCATGCATTGCCAATTTCACACACCTGGGCTCTCCCTGACTGGCACAAGGCTCCTTTTCCCATTTTCACACACACACACACACACACACACACACACACACACACACACACACACACACACACACACACACACACACACACACACACACACACACACACACACACACACACACACACACACACACACACACACACACACACACAAGGAATAAAGAGGGGGCCATAAATAGAGGTATTAGAGGAAACGAGGTGAAAGTAATTGCGCTTCCTCCAAGATGATGCGTGAAACAGAACGACTCTGGCATGAGGGGTCTGAGAGGGGACAGATTATGTTGGGAGTTCTCTCTCACACAGAGCGGAGAGGGTGAGTGCCAGCACAGGCAGCATATGGTGTTGATGTAAGTGTTCTGCCAGGTGTGGTTAAGTGTGTTGGCTCTGCTCTGCTCTGGGAGAGAGGATATCCTTGCACCTGTATATCGCATGACTGCATCAATACACTCCCTATTCGCTGGGACTGCTGTGCCCCTAGCGACTGACTGACTCCATAATACGAATAGGGTATAAAAACCTACACTACTTTTGTGAACTTTGAGTGCAGCCTTCTTTTGTTCCTGTATCATGCAAACTTGAAATACAGTATAATCAAAATGTCTGGCTTTTTTTTTTTTTTTCACCTTTATTTAACCAGGTAGGCTAGTTGAGAACAAGTTCTCATTTGCAACTGCGACCTGGCCAAGATAAAGCATAGCAGTGTGAACAGACAACACAGAGTTACACATGGAATAAACAATTAACAAGTCAATAACACAGTAGAAAAAAATGGGCAGTCTATATACAATGTGTGCAAAACGCATGAGGAGGTAGGCGAATAATACAGTTTTGCAGATTAACACTGGAGTGATAAATGATCAGATGGTCATGTACAGGTAGAGATATTGGTGTGCAAAAGAGCAGAAAAATAAATAAATAAAAACAGTATAAAAAACAGTATGGGAATGA
The DNA here is from genome assembly GCF_021184085.1 of Oncorhynchus gorbuscha. Lineage (NCBI taxonomy): Eukaryota > Metazoa > Chordata > Actinopteri > Salmoniformes > Salmonidae > Oncorhynchus > Oncorhynchus gorbuscha. The sequence continues at coordinate 20,759,576 of NC_060177.1, read as the reverse complement.
GGTAGGTGAAAATGGGTGGGCTATTTTCCTATAGACTATGTACAGCTGCAGCGATCGGTTAGCTGCTCGGATAGCTGATGTTTGAAGTTGGTGAGGGAGATAAAAGTCTCCAACTTCAGCGATTTTTGCAATTCGTTCCAGTCACAGGCAGCAGAGTACTGGAACGAAAGGCGGCCAAATGATGTGTTGGCTTTAGGGATGATCAGTGAGATACACCTGCTGGAGCGCGTGCTACGGATGGGTGTTGCCATCGTGACCAGTGAACTGAGATAAGGCGGAGCTTTACCTAGCATGGACTTGTAGATGACCTGGAGCCAGAGGGTCTGGCGACGAATATGTAGTGAGGGCAGCCGACTAGAGCATACAAGTCGCAGTGGTGGGTGGTATAAGGTGCTTTAGTGACAAAACGGATGGCACTGTGATAGACTGCATCCAGTTTGCTGAGTAGAGTGTTGGAAGCCATTTTGTAGATGACATCGCCGAAGTCGAGGATCGGTAGGATAGTCAGTTTTACTAGGGTAAGCTTGGCAGCGTGAGTGAAGGAGGCTTTGTTGCGGAATAGAAAGCCGACTCTTGATTTGATTTTCGATTGGAGATGTTTGATGTGGGTCTGGAAGGAGAGTTTGCAGTCTAGCCAGACACCTAGGTACTTATAGATGTCCACATATTCAAGGTCGGAACCATCCAGGGTGGTGATGCTAGTCGGGCATGCGGGTGCAGGCAGCGATCGGTTGAAAAGCATGCATTTGGTTTTACTCGCGTTTAAGAGCAGTTGGAGGCCACGGAAGGAGTGTTGTATGGCATTGAAGCTCGTTTGGAGGTTAGATAGCACAGTGTCCAATGACGGGCCAAAAGTATATAGAATGGTGTCGTCTGCGTAGAGGTGGATCAGGGAATCGCCCGCAGCAAGAGCAACATCATTGATATACACAAAGAAAAGAGTCGGCCCGAGAATTGAACCCTGTGGCACCCCCATAGAGACTGCCAGAGGACCGGACAGCATGCCCTCCGATTTGACACACTGAACTCTGTCTGCAAAGTAATTGGTGAACCAGGCAAGGCAGTCATCCGAAAAACCGAGGCTGTTGAGTCTGCCGATAAGAATATGGTGATTGACAGAGTCGAAAGCCTTGGCGAGGTCGATGAAGACGGCTGCACAGTACTGTCTTTTATCGATGGCGGTTATGATATCGTTTAGTACCTTGAGTGTGGCTGAGGTGCACCCGTGACCGGCTCGGAAACCAGATTGCACAGCGGAGAAGGTACGGTGGGATTCGAGATGGTCAGTGACCTGTTTGTTGACTTGGCTTTCGAAGACCTTAGATAGGCAGGGCAGGATGGATATAGGTCTGTAACAGTTTGGGTCCAGGGTGTCTCCCCCTTTGAAGAGGGGGATGACTGCGGCAGCTTTCCAATCCTTGGGGATCTCAGACGATATGAAAGAGAGGTTGAACAGGCTGGTAATAGGGGTTGCGACAATGGCGGCAGATAGTTTCAGAAATAGCGGGTCCAGATTGTCAAGCCCAGCTGATTTGTACGGGTCCAGGTTTTGCAGCTCTTTCAGAACATCTGCTATCTGGATTTGGGTAAAGGAGAACCTGGAGAGGCTTGGGTGAGGAGCTACGGGGGGGGCGGAGCTGTTGGCCGAGGTTGGAGTAGCCAGGCGGAAGGCATGGCCAGCCGTTGAGAAGTGCTTACACTGTGGATAAATGTATTAACTTTTTATGGCTGCAGGGGCAGTATTGAGTAGCTTGGATGAAGAGGTGCCCAGAGTAAACTGCCTGCTCTTCAGTCATAGTTACTAATATATGCATATTATTATTAGTATTGGATAGAAAACACTCTGAAGTGTCTAAAACTATTTGAATTATGTCTTTGAGTATAACAGAACTCATATGGCAGGCAAAAACCTGAGAAGTTCCACTTCCTGTTTGGATTTTGTCTGAGGCTGGTAGATTTTCAAATAAGCTCCCATTGAAAATACAGCGAGATATGGATGAGTTTTCACTTCCTAGGGCTTCCACTAGATGTCAACAGTCAATAGAACTTTGTCTGATGAATAATGTGAAGGGGGGCCGAAGGAGACAGGAATGAGTAACCACTGCCATGAGGTGACCACGCTCGTTCACGTGAGAGGCAGCTTGGTTCCATCGCTCATTTGAAGTCAATGTAATTCTCCGGTTGGAACGTTATTCAAGATGTACGTTAACAACATTCTTAAGATTGATTCAATACATCGTTTGACATGTTTCTACTGACTGTTACGGAACTTTTGGACATTTCGTCACGTTATCGTAGACACGCTTTGTGACTTTGGAATTGTTTACCAAACGCGCTAACCAAAGTAGCTAACGGAATTTATTGAACAAATCAAGCATTTATTGTGGACCTGGGATTCCTAGGACTGCATTCTTATGAAGTTCATCAAAGGTAAGGAAACATTTCTCATGTATTGTCTGGTTTCTGTTGACTCCAACATGGCGGCTAATTTCACTTTTGTTCTGAGCGCCGTCTCAGATTATTGCATGGGTTTCTTTTTTTTAAAATCTGACACAGCGGTTGCATTAAGGAGAGGTATATCTATAATTCCATGTGTATAACTTGTATTATCATCTACATTTATGATGAGTATTTCTGTTGAATGATGTGGCTATGCAAAATCACTGGATGTTTTTGGAACTAGTGAATGTAATGCTCCAATGTAAACTCAGATTTTCTGATATAAATATGAACTTTATCAAACAAAACATGGATGTATTGTGTAACATGAAGTCCTATGAGTGTCATCTGAGGAAGATTATCAAAGGTTAGTGATTAATTTTATCTCTATATGTGCTTTTTCTCTCTCTCTCTTTGGCTGGTAAAATTGGCAGTGTATTTTAGTGAGTTGTTGGTGAGCTAACATAATCATTTGTGGTGCTTTCCCCGTAAATCCTATTTGAAATCGGACACTGTGGTGAGATTAACAACAAGACAACCTTGAAAACGATATAAGATACATGTATGTTTGAGGAATTTTAATTATGAGATTTCTGTTCTTTTGAATATGGCGCCCTGTACTATCAATGGTTGTTGTTATATTGCTCCCGGTAACAGGATCTCAGGCATAACAAGTTAAAGGTTGAGTAGGTAGGAATTATGTCCACAAATGTACCCATATTTATATTATTTGTTAATAGTTTATGATTAGTGAACGCCATAATGTAGTTAATATAGTTATTTAGTATAAACTTCTTTCTATGAGCTGAAATCTTATTTTTCAAAGACATTTTAGCTGTTGGCTAGCTGTTCAGGCCGAAAAGATTCACAAATCAAGGGTATTTGCCGCACTGTGAAGACATTGTCTCCCTCTGAGGCACATCTTACTAGGCAACCCCCTGCACTTGCCTGGGCAGGCCTGCTCTATACCTGGCTAAAGCATGTGTGAGAAATGTTCTAACAAACGTTTGTGCTATGAAATCAAATAAATACTGCAATCTGACCTACAAAACTTATTTGCTAGATTCATGATAGACAAAGCGAGGAAGGTGAACTTCAAAACGTGATGTAGTGTTATTGGAATTTGCAGCTGTTGTTGGTACATTAAGTAATGAATCTGCTAGCTTCTGATGACTGACTGCATCTTGAAATAACATTACTTTCACCTGAATAACTGAAGGTCATTTACAATTTTAAAAAATATGCATGTTGTAATATCTACATTTTCATTTTGTATCATTTCAATGACATATAATGACAAGTTGAATTGTTGTCTTACCTGGAAATTGCCAGCATAGTCCTCTTCTTTGTCTCCTTCCCTGCCCTCCCTCAGAGCGATGAGGGTGAAACCTCTGAAGTAAGCGGGACTGGATGCATACAGAGTCACTGGGGATCACAAACACACAGTCAGTGAAGAAAACAAATGGGGAACAGATTGATAGGTTTAATAAAGGTTTGCAAAATCCTAAAGTACTAACCCGTCTGGATTCGTACCTCATAGGAATGAGATCTTTATAGGCTATATCAATCAGAAGGGAAATTAGCTCTTCACTTGCTGAAACAACTGGCAATTGCTGCCATTACTCGTGTCATTGTCATTACTGTATTGATATACACTAGCTGCCCTGAAACAATGTGTTCGAATAAAACTGTGATGTGATGAGTGATTGAGCCAAAATGGGACTTTTGTTAGACTAATGAATCAAAATGTTAACTATAATAACCAATGAGTTTGCAGGTGGAGTCACCAAAAATGAAGTTAGAGCATTACAAGTTCCAAATATTTCAGCCATAAACAGACGCCAATGATGTTACAGTATGAGGGCATTCTGATCTGTGCCCAACTCCTCTTTCCACAAGAGTTTGACTTGTCATAACACAGCTCTGACTTCTAGACTTATATCACTTCCTTATAAATTACCACAACACTGCATCTTCACATGAGTTGAACACAAAAGAGAAATAGTGTAAAGGCAAAAAATACCCTATTGGGTGTCAGACAATGTGCGCGCAATAGGACGGAATACAGTACCTCTGTAAGTGCTCCCAGGCTGATAATTTTCTGGGTCCCCCTCGACTCGGAGCCGAAACTCGTTGTAGCCTTCATTCCGAGTGCCCTGGGCCCGTAATATCCGACTACAATACCCGTCTGACTTCCCAGCTCTCTCCGAGGGCTCCTCCGTGAAGATGAATCCGGCGTTGCACAGCGCAGTGGAGATAAAAAACTGTAATAGCAGAATGCACAGAAATATTCCCGCTCCTGCCATCGTGAAGCGGCAGCTATCGCTCCAGCTGATGCGGTGGTGAAATACGAGTGAGGATAAAGAGAGGAAAAAACGCTTACTTCCCCACTCAAAACTCCAGGAATTGACGAAACTTGGCAATTGATAAGACTCCCCTCACTCGGGGTACGAGGTAGCTGTCACCGCTAAAGGTAAATCCATCATGGAGAAATATAGAGCGTAAAGAAAGAATAGTTTACGATGTGGACTCGCTCTCGCAGAATCGCACACTGATTTGTTGAAGAGCGTCTGATGATCAGAGGGTCTAGTGTTTGCTTAACTGAGCGTGAGAGCCTACTCAGGGTCAGGGGAAATAGTGGAGCAGTGTAGCGCTGCTGTCTCCAAGGCATTGACGCAGGCTATGAGCCCAACGACCCAAGCCAACAGACTGGAAACAGACATTTCTACCAATGGCTGCAGTGATGGAGGGACGCGTTTGACGCTCTAGCTGGAACCTGCCTGTGTGTTTGCTCAGCAGCGGATCCCCCCGCCCCCAAAGCTGACCGCACAGACACAGACAGTTTTTCAAATAGTAATTAATAATGTATGCTAAACGGTTTCCTTTATGCCCCCCCCCCCCCTTCTGCACAGTCTATTGTGTGTGTGTGTGTCTGTGTTTGAAAGAGAGAGACAGGGCCGATAAGCCCTTCATTTAGAGGGAATGAAGTTAAAGAAATATGGAATGTGGACCGAGCTTCCAGGGACTTTATTCTTAACCTCATATTGGCTTCTTTCAGCCACTGTCCAGCTGTTGCCACTGACAGAGAATGGTCACTGACAGAGAAGGAGAATGGTCACAATAATCAATAAACTATTGTTTTAATCTGTCTTGAATGATGAATCAACAATGCTCACAAGTTGGGGGCAGTCTATGTTACAGTTGTTTTTTGTGGGTTTTTTTACATTTCAGGAATTGTGAAAAACTGAGTTCAAATGTATTTGGCTAAGGTGTATGTAAACTTCCGACTTCAACTGTATAACTGACCACAACAGACCTTGAAAAACAACAATGAATAAAACACCAGAAATCATATATGTGGACTGTCTTTGTTATAGCAACAATATGAGTAATGATGCCCTGTCATGCATTCTACTCAGTATCACCCACAATACCCTTGGGGCCTCAGTGAACTTTCATCTTCCATATAGGTCAATAGTTCCTATGGTAGGCATACTGTAATCCAGCTTTAAAATGATTTTATTTGAAATTAAAATGATCTCACTCACCCCCTCAGCCTCCTCCACACACACACACACTGTATAGTCTCTTGTTTCCCCATTTCTTTGTACCTCTGCCTTTTCCTCTCTAGTTCCCTTGCTTCAGAGCCATTGGAAATTTTGAGAAGAATAGCCTTGCTTGGACATGGGACAGGGTGTGCTAGTGATGCTGTAGACCTATATTTATCTCAGCACTTTATTATCTATCATGATTTGATTACATCATTGATTGGATTAAATACATCTTAATGAGGTTTACAAAAAAAGTCAAAGAATTGCGTATTTTCGATTAGCCTTTTGAAACAGGTGCGGAAGTTGTTTTCTCAGATGTGTAACAAGAAACAAGTACGCTACAAATCGATAAACGGGAAGTGTTGGAGCAATCACACGTTTTCATTGAACGTTATATAAACTCTGTGAGACATATTCTACTTCATCTTCTGCAACATTGTTTCAAAGATCTCCCGCAGTTTATTTCAGTCTTCAAAGGAATACGTAGGAGTAAGATGTGAATATATAGAAGCCTGCCGATCCGTCCAATGGATGCGGTCGTACGCGGTGCTCTACGCGGAGAAGATGCAAGCGGAGAGGGGAAGGCCAGGGATAGCTGGGCAAAACACCAGCAGGTGTCATGAAAGGCTCCACTGCGGTCCCAGCTCGTCCTCCTACAACACAACCACAGAGTAGACTATATAAAACTGCAGATAAAAGGCAGCATCGAGGGGATAAGCATAGCAGTCAGGCATTTACTGTGCTGAAAATGACGTTTCAGTTTTTTATCAGCATGCTTGTCTCTGCTCCTGTTCCTTCTCGTTTGCGATGGGAAGGTTTGACACTGGCTGGGAAAATGACTTCATTTATCTCAACAAGGAAACTAATAATGATTCAGCCTATAGTTTGTACATAGGCTGTGGTCATATCATGCACATTTTCCTCGACTAAAAGTGCTGTGTTCAGAGATATTTGAAGAAGGCAATTCAAAGCAATACGTACATTTATTTATCTCTCCTTTGATCCTATATGTAGCCTACAGGCAGGTCCATAATTATTGGCACCCTTGATGAAGATCATAAAGATGAGCAAAGAAGACTATCACATAAATTATACACATGCTGAGCTGTATAATATGCTAAAATTGGGAAATTATATTATTTTATACTAATACAGTTGCTTAGAGAAAGAGGTAAACGGGTCAAATTAATTTGCACCCCAGTTTTCAATACTACAGCACCCTCCTCTTTTGCAAGGATAATGACATTTAGTATTAAAAATGTTAAAAGATTGGAGAACACATTGGGAAGGTTCTTAGACCTCCATTACTCCATATAGAATCTTTCCAGAACCTTGATATCCTTCGTATGGACTTATGGACTTCCCTCTTCAATTCAAACCACAGGTTTTCAGTTCAGTTCAGTCTGGAGACTGCAATGGCCATTGCAAAATGTTGATTTTGTAGAAAATGAACAATTTATTTGTGGATTTTAAAGTGTGCTTGGGGTTATTGTCTTGCTGGAAGATTCAATTCCGGCCAAGTGTCAGCCTCCTTGCAGAGGCAACCAGGATTTTGGCTAAAATGTCCTGGTACTTGGTAAAGATATTGCTTCCGTTGACCTTAACAAGTACCCCAGGTCTAGTGGAAGTAAAATAGCCCCATAAAAAGATCCACCACCATATTTTACCGTAGGTATTAGGTACTGTTCTGCATATGCTTCTGTTTTTCCAACGGCAAACCCACAACTGGTGTGCATGGCCAAAGAGGTCTACTTTCATGTCATCTGACCATAGCACTGGTCAGATGACATGAAAGTAGACCTCTTTGGCCACGCACATCAGCACACATCAAAATCCACAAATAAATTATTAATTGACCGCAAAATCCACATTTTGTAATGGCCATCTCAAACTTCGGACTTAAACCCCATTGAAAACCTATGGTTTGAAAAGATCCAAAGATCTGGAAAGATTCTGAATGAGGGAAGGGTCGAAGATCCCTCCCAATGTGTTCTCCAATTTCAGAAAACATTTTTGAAAAAGGCTCAGTGGCGTTATCCTCACAAGGGTAGGATGCGGAGTACTGAAAACAGGGGTACCAATAATTGACCCCTGTTTTTGTTTAATATGACTTATTAAACAAAATATATTTCTCTGAGCAGTTCTTGTAGTATAAAATAATACATAATTGCATGCAATATAGCTCAGTATTTGTATAATTTATTTCATACAATCTTTGTCAACGGTGCCAATAATTATGGACCTGACTGTAGGTCTAGGTCTAACTTTTCCTGTCCAAAGCATAGAACTACAACACATACATTTTGCATATAGAAAAGACAACACACTGAACGTGTTCCTCATAGCATTTCCTGACGTGTAGGCCTACTGATGTTTGCATATGAAAGTGAACAAACACAATCACATCTATTATTTTTCAGAGAAGCAAATTGACTCATTCCCCGCCAGCTCACAGCAGTGACTCAACAGACTTGCATAATAAAATTATTTACGATCCAACGGGTTTGTGTTTGTAATTATCATGTATAGGCTTTTACACAGGGGAGTGCAACCACACATATGTTAGACTGCCTTACCCTGCCTCAGCCTCCCTCTAGTCTCTAGTTAATGGTAGCCTACAGCAAAGCCTGTGCTTATTTTTAGGAGCCAGGGGACTGTTGCAAGGGCAGTAAAAAAATGGTTCAATTTCATAATTCAGTCATGATTTATTTTTATTTTTGCTTAGTCTGTTTCTTCTGTTTACTAGGAATGACTCCACTCAGTGATATGGATGGAGACACATAATGTCTGATGGCACACAGTTTGATGGCCTTTTTCCTAAGAGTGGAAGGGGGGAGGGAGGAAGATAAAGAGAAAATGGTGAGAGGGAATGAAATAGCAAGGCAATAGAGATGGAGGGCACAGAAGAAGGGAGCAAAATTGTGAAAGAGGAGTAGCATGCAGGATCTGATTTTGAAAACTCATATCATGGGTGGATCTCATATAGCCAGATGGAAGCTCAATCTCCTCCAGTTAGATGCACCTCCATATAGAGATGAAAGTTCACCAAGATCCCATGGGTATGAACGGGTGGGAGGTGGTCAGCTGTTAATTGGAAAGGGAAAGAGAGGGAAAGGGGAGATAATTGGAAAAGGAAAGGAGAGAGGTCAGCAGGGGAAAGAAGAGATGAGAGTGATTGAGTAACATACGCTGCAGGGATGGGGAAAGGCAGAAAATAACATAATGGGGATAGAGATGAAAAGGAGAGGATGGGGAGAGAGGAGAGGTGCAACATGGAGAGATAGATGAAAAGGAGAGGATGGGGAGAGAGGAGAGGTGCAACATGGAGAGATAGATGAAAAGGAGAGATGCTGGGGACAGAGTAGAGGTGCAACATGAAGAGAGATGAAAAGGAGAGAGGATGGGGAGAGAGGAGAGGCGCAACATGGAGAGAGAGATGAAAAGGAGAGAGGAGAGGTGCAACATGAAGCGAGAGATAAAAAGGAGAGAGGATGGGGAGAGAGGAGAGGCGCAACATGGAGAGAGAGATGAAAAGGAGAGAGGAGAGGTGCAACATGAAGCGAGAGATAAAAAGGAGAGAGGAGATGCGAAACATGAAGAGTGGTGAGAGCGAGAGGAAAAGAGAGGGAGGAGGTGGTAATCCTTCCTCACCATAAATGACATCATTCTGAGAATGCACATGTGGCCTCTGGATGTGGTTGCACCGGCACGCGACGCGGTCGCCTCCGGTCCAGACACTCGTGTTGTGTTTTCCTAGCTGGTGACGCCGCGGTCACAACACTGTCACAGGGTTGGTTATGAAGTGGTCGCAATGGTATCCACTCCTGAAGGAAGCAGCTCATCTAATGACAGGACTGACTGTGTGTGTTGCCTGTCTATAGAAACATATCTCCATATGTATGACATATGTGTTCTTCTAGTTGCTGTTTAATGACTATGTTGTTGTTTTAACCCATTAAGTGTATGCCTGTATGTGTGTGTATGTGTGTGTATGTGTGTATGTGTGTGTGTATGCGTCTGTGTGTGTTTGTCTGTGTGTGAATGTGTGCGTTTGTATGTGCGTATGCCTGAATGTGAGTGTATGTGTGTGCATGTGTATGCGCATGTACAGTATGTGTGTATGTGTGTGTATGTGTGTTTGTATGTCTCTATGTAGGTGTACAATATGTGTGTGTGTGTTTGTATGTGCTTGTGTGCGCTTAATGTAGATAATGTTGCCACTATCAAACGTTTTTATCTTAATGTAGATAATGTTGCCACTATGAAAAGTTTATCTTCAAAAAAGTTATAATCTGATTAAAGTTTCTTTATCTCTGCATCTTTCCCTTCCCTCTCTCTTTTCTTTTTGATTTCCTCGGTCTCTCTCTGTGGGCCTTTGTCAGACCAGAGGACATTTCTCCAAAAATGACGATCTTTGTCCCCATGTGCAGTTGCAAACCGTAGTCTGGCTTTTTTATGGCGGCTTTGGAGCAGTGGCTTCTTCCTTGCTGAGAGGCCTTTCAGCTTATGTCGATATAGGACTCGTTTTACTGTGGATATAGATACGTTTGTACCGGTTTCCTCCAGCATCTTCACAAGGTCTTTTGCTGTTGTTCTGGGATTGATTTGCACTTTCACACCAAAGTACGCTCATCTCTAGGAGACAGAACGCGTCTCCTTCCTGAGCGGTATGACGGCTGCATGGTCCCATCGTGTTTATACTTACATACTATTGTTTGTACAGATGAACATGGAAACTTCAGGCGTTTGGAAATTGCTCCCAAGGATGAACCAGACTTGTGGAGTTCTACAATTTTTTTCTGAGGTCTTGGCCTTGAAATGCATCCACAAGTACACCTCCGATTGACTCAAATGATGTCAATTAGCCTATCAGAAGCTTCTAAAGCCATGACATAATTTTCTGGAATTTTCCAAGCTGTTTAAAGGTACAGTCAATTTAGTGTATGTAGACTTCTGACCCACTGAAATTGTGATACAGTGAATTAATTATAAGTGAAATAATTTGTCTGTAAACAATTGTTGGAAACATTACTTGTGTCATGCACAAAGTAGATGTCCTAATCGATTTGCCAAAACTATACTTTGTTAACAAGAAATGTGTGGAGTGTTTGAAAAACAAGTTGTAATGACAACTTAAGTGCATGTAAACTTCTGACTTCCACTGTATAAACCCCAAGAAAATCTATGTAAATGTGACTTATGGAAACTTATGGACTTAAATAATGTCAATCTAGACGGAAATGCCAGCAGACAGACAGGCAGAAGGTTGATGAAAATAGAGATTGATACAATAGGATGTTTTAATCATAACTATAGCCTACTTTTACCTGACCTCCCTACAGGCTGTACTCAATAACCCTGGTAGGATAAACACATAACCAACCTTCTCTTTTCTGCCACTCAGGAACTGTACACAGGTTCCTCCGAGTCAGCAGACAGAGTTAATGTTTTCATTTCCACACCCTGCCTCACACACAGACACACACACGCACACACGTCTCCTGATCTCTGAGGTAATGCGTTTTGATGTCCGTCTAAATGCCTGAGTGAAACGTGTGCACTCGAGGGCTGGTAGTTTATGGGGTCCTTCAGAAGTGATTAGAGTCAGTTGGGTGGACGGAGCTGAACAGGGGGAGGGGATTTGGGGGACCCACATCCCCAGGTACGGGAAGTCGCTAAGGCGTCACTCATTGGGTCCTGTCTCCCGCTCCGGAGGGGCTCGGGCGTCTCCGAGTGACTCTAAGGAAATCATACACCCTGTCAGAAGCTATTGAGCCCCCGCCAGAGATGCAGCCAGGGTCAGCCAACGTTTGCTAAGAAAGAGAAATGAGAAGGAGAGTGTTGGGCAGTGATAAAGGGGCTGGCTAAACCAAGTTATATCCAAGCCTGTGAGTGGATTGTAGGAATCTGTTTGACAGCCTTGATATAAGTAGCAGGTTTGATTCCTCCTGCATGATTTTTCAAGCAGCCAGACATTTTTAACCTTTAATGTCAATTCCCTGCATCCAGCGTAGTTGTAAAAACAGATATAGTATCTTAATTTGAGCCAGTTTGCTACATCAGGAAAATAATCCTGTAGCAACAGGAAATGTGAATTATTATTATGTGGATTATAATTTGATTACCCCTGTAACAGTGTAATCAAATTAAGATTATAAACCTGTAGCTCTGGCTAAGCTCTCTTTGAGTTCCCCCAGACACCCATCTGCTCCACACGTCAACCTGAGTAGGACTTATCTGAACAAAAGGGGCCGATAAGAGGAATCAGACTGGGCTATTTAGATAGACATAACACTCAGCTCTGCTCAGCACGGACGTCAGCCACCATTATAGGCCCTTGAACTGCACTCTGTTAGATAGAATGCGACAACATGAAGACAGGGATCAATACAGACTGATACACACACTCTGAACTGACAGCTTCAAGCACTGTTTACCAGTTTGACAGCAAGAAGGAGCTTAGGGGGAATAGGTTTGTGTGTGTGTGTGTGTGTGCGTGCGTGTATGTGTCTGGGTTTGTGTGCCTGTGTGTGAGGGAGAATGTGTGTTGGACAGGATTGGGATCAATTCCATTTGAATTCCACTCAATTCCGAAAGTACAATAAATTCCAAATACACATTTTCCTAACTGAAAAGCATTAAAGATAATTCAAATAGGAATTTCAGTGTACTTCCTGAATTAACAGAAATGTAAAAATAATTAAGCCTAACCCTGGTGTTGGCACGTCTAATGTTGCTAATCAAGATTCAATCAGTCAGAGCTTTGGAGGAAGCAAGTGTTTCTGGGTGTATATCATGGCTTCCCCCTCTCTCACTCTCTCCTACACCCAAGTTCTATTATCTCAGGTTGTAAATTCCTGGCGGAGACTCTCTTCCCCTTTTCATGCAGAGAGAGAGACCACAGAGTGAACAAAGGATTTGTGAGGATATGGGAAGGGTCTATGGACACTTAAGGGACAGTTATGTTGAGTGTGTTTCATTTGATGACCCCCCGAAGGACAGGAAACACACATAACTATATCTCTGAATGTGTACATTTCTCAATAAATGGTGGTTTGCATCTAATTCTTGTATAAAATTAATGAGTAAAGATTAAACTATTGAAATGTGAAATGATGTAATGAGATGTTAAACTTTAATTTTGATAGAATTGAATTGCCTGTAAAGTTGAACTAGTCACCAGCCACGCCCCCATGAGCACAGGCATGATCTGGCATCATGGAACCGCCTTTTCTATTGTTACAAATAAAAAACCCTCCTGAGGAAATCAAATCAAATCAAATCAAATGTATTTATATAGCCCTTCGTACATCAGCTGATATCTCAAAGTGCTGTACAGAAACCCAGCCTAAAACCCCAAACAGCAAACAATGCAGGTGTAAAAGCACGGTGGCTAGGAAAAACTCCCTAGAAAGGCCAAAACCTAGGAAGAAACCTAGAGAGGAACCGGGCTATGTGGGGTGGCCAGTCCTCTTCTGGCTGTGCCGGGTAGAGATTATAACAGAACATGACCAAGATGTTCAAATGTTCATAAATGACCAGCATGGTCAAATAATAATAAGGCAGAACAGTTGAAACTGGAGCAGCAGCACAGTCAGATGGACTGGGGACAGCAAGGAGCCATCATGTCAGGTAGTCCTGGGGCACAGTCCTAGGGCTCAGGTCCTCCGAGAGAGAGAAAGAAAGAGAGAATTAGAGAGAGCATATGTGGGGTGGCCAGTCCTCTTCTGGCTGTGCCAGGTGGAGATTATAACAGAACGTGGCCAAGATGTTCAAATGTTCATAAATGATCAGCATGGTTGAATAATAGTAAGGCAGAACAGTTGAAACTGGAGCAGGAGCATGGCCAGGTGGACTGGGGACAGCAAGGAGTCCTCATGTCAGGTAGTCCTGGGACATGGTCCTAGGGCCCAGGCCAGTTGAAACTGGAGCAGCAGCATGGCCAGGTGGACTGGGGACAGCAAGGAGTCATCATGTCAGGTAGTCCTGGGGCATGGTTCTAGGGCTCAGGTCCTCCGAGAGAGAGAAAGAAAGAGAGAAGGAGAGAATTAGAGAACGCACACTTAGATTTACACAGGACACCGAATAGGACAGGAGAAGTACTCCAGATAAACAAACTGACCCTAGCCCCCCGACACATAAACTACTGCAGCATAAATACTGGAGGCTGAGACAGGAGGGGTCAGGAGACACTGTGGCCCCATCCGAGGACACCCCCGGACAGGGCCAAACAGGAAGGATATAAGCTAAGAGATAAATCCTCTTCAGACCACGCATACCTCAGTGTAAGCCGAGGTGGCACAGGTTTGAGTACCAACACTAGAAAGCCATACCACGTGGAGCATTGGCTACACGGCTGGAAAGGTTTCAACTCTGTGACTATCGATCCCTACAGAATAAGAGCAATCTTAGTTACTAATTGATCAGATATTTAAATATCTGAAGAGTTATATTCGGACAATTGTCACTTTGTAATCTGAAGATTTTCCATGGTGCCCCGACTTCCTAATTAATTACATTTACATGATTAATTTAATCACGTAATAATAATTACAGAGAATTGATTTGATCATATAACAGGGTTCACCTTCAACCTTTTTCATTTTTGGAAAAATAACATTCCCGTAGTAAACAGGATATTTTGTCAGGACAAGATGCTAGAATATGCATATAATTGACACCTTAGGATGGAAAACACTCTAAAGTTTCCAAAACTGTAAAAATATTGTCTGTGAGTATAACAGAACTGATATTGCAGGCGAAAGCCTGAGAAAAATCCAATCCGGAAGTGACTCATCTTTTGAAAGCTCTGCGTTCCAATGCGTCCCTATCGAGCAGTGAATGGGCTATCAACCAGATTACTTTTTCTCCGTATTCCCCAAGGTGTCTACATCATTGTGACAGTTTTACGCATATATGTTGAAGAATACCCGTAAGCGGCTACATTGCGCAAGTGGTCACCTGATGGCTCCCAGAGTGATTATCTCGTAAAATAAAGAAGTAGCCATTATTCCAATCGGTCCTACTGAAAAAAACAATTGTCCCGGTGGATATATTATCGAATAGATACTTGAAAAACACCTTGAGGCTTGATTATAAACAACGTTTGCCATGTTTCTGTCGATATTATGGAGCTAATTTGGAATATTTGGCATTTTCGTGACTGCAATTTCCAGGCGATTTCTCAGCCAAATGTGAAGAACAAACGGAGCTATTTCGCCTACAAAAATAATATTTTTGGAAAAAAGGAACATTGGCTATCTAACTGGGAGACGCGTGAGTGAAAACATCCGAAGCTCAAAGGTAAACGATATAATTTGATAGCTTTTCTGATTTCCGTGACAAAGTTACCTGCTGCTAGCTGGACAAAATGCTATGCTAGCTTATCGATAAACTTACACAAATGCTTGTCTAGCTTTGGCTGTAAAGCATATTTTGAAAATCTGAGATGACAAGGTGATTAACAAAAGGCTAAGCTGTGTATCAAGATATTTCACTTGTGATTTTCATAAATAGGAATATTTTCTAGGAATATTTATGTCTGTTGCGTTATGCTAATTAGTGTCAGTCGATGATTACACTCCCGCACTCGGGATGGGGAGTCACTAGAGGTTAATGATGCCAAAGACACAACATATTATTGTGCCCCGTGTGAGGCATCTGAGATTACACGAGACTTTGCTGTTGAATTACGTATTTATCAATTGTGGAAACAGAATTGTTTGTATGCGAATAGAGAAAGTTATTGGTTGCATGTGTGTTTCCATTTGAACAAGCTATTTGGAAGTGCCTCCGGTCGTGTGTTGATAGCGTCAGCGCAATGAGTTGTAAATTCCAGATTTAGTCCAGGCCAAACGGTACTATTTCTGTCGGTCAATATTAATTTCTAGAGCAAGAGCATAGAACCAGCAAGGTTAGAAATGATAGAATATATCTGTTTGGTAACCAAGCCGAAGTATTATCTGTCCGCCTACCGCGCTAAACCAGTGTGGGTAGGCCACAGGCATATCTGTTTTTATGTACCGTGGGCCCCGGTAATACAATACCAGCAAATAGTATGCCGAATGGGTTAATGTGAGATGTCACTAGTAAACCCCCCTTTCCATGGTGAAGGGGACACTATTTTCTGCTTGGAAGTGAGATTTCTGTACAAAGTAGGATTAGCTTGCACGAGATACTAAGCTTACAAATGGAAAACAGCATTTTATTTTTCCTGTGTCACGTTGAAATCCCTCCACCTTACGCGATGGAAGTCCCACCATTTATATTTCTGTTGATTTCAACTTTCTGTGATCAGTGACCCCCTGGTAGTGAAGAATCACCAGTACATTTTCTTCAAAATAAATTAGGTAACACCCGAACGTGGATCAGGTTAAGATATCCAGCCAATCGCAATTGACTGGATATTGATGTCTCATTGAATTTAACTAAAATATTGATTTCTAAGCAAGCGGAGGAAATCTCACCAATGAATCTCTCGTTCAACTCAAGAACTCTATCTGCAAACAATGACAGTTAAGTTTGAGACCAAAAGGAGCAAGTGCGACACTCACGTATCCAAATTTAGTACTGTAAGAGCTCAAGTGGACTCTGCAATGCAGCAGAATAACACCCTTAGTTACCATCTGGAAAAAAATCCAGAATGATCACGCATAACAACGTGTCTTCCCATCCAAGCAATCGGAGCCCGGTACTCAAAGGAGTAAAGACGATAGGTTTGAGACTTTGCCTCGCTCATGTTTTCCTCAGTCTTCTCCTATTGGCCATTTGGCACTGAGTAATATTGCGCCTCTTGGCCAACAAAGCCAAAGCTTGGCTTATCCTCTTGGACTTTCGGCCCCAAATTCTCCACAGGAGGAAGCCAACCCTCTCCACCCACTTGACGCGGAATACCTTGATAAGAATTTCTATCTTACAACTCAGAGAGCTTGCAAGCACAGCTTTTGACGCATCAAAAGTTCACAACGCTAAGAGCCCTGTCCACTCGGTTTTGAAGTTTGACCAGGAGCACTCACTCCAGTTAGAGGGTGCATTATCAAGTATTGGTGCGTTAAGAGATGGAGCACAACAACGGTTTCGACCACGGAACCATGAGTCCAATAACCTCCACTATCAAAAATAACTGTAAAGTACGTTGCCATCGAAACGACTACAGCTACAATCAACCTGTTCGCTACCTTCCTGCAACCAACCCACACAAAGTGTCAGAGTACAAGGGTAACAAGGGTAGTCCCGAAGTTCCACTACTCTAGTTCCACTAAAGCGAGAACATTTTGAGAAAAAGCGTAAAAGACAAGAAGGACTAGAAAGGGAATTACCGGACACCAGGTCCGCAGGAATTAACACTCATAGCAAGGACGTTAAAATTCAAATTTCTCCCGCTCTCACTCGAGACCCTATCCAGGGCCCGCTTGATCAAGAAAGAAGCCCACAGACTTTGCCTATAGACTCTGATACAAAGGTTGCGAAGAAAATTGTCAAAAGCTTCATTAAAGCCAAGCTCACTCAAAATCTGAAAAGTCGATCTGCTTCCACCTTGAACAGAAATGGCACATCAGGTCGTTGCGAACGACCACTGAACACCAATCTAAACCTGGAAACAGTCGAGTAGGACTGAATCTAGCTTAATAAGCTTAATAAGAATCGGTGTCCTGCTAGCGGGACAACTTCCGGTGAAACTGGAGGGCACGCAATTCAAATAAATAATCATAAATATTATGGATTTTAAACATTTAGGTACATATAAGTATCTTATATCGAATTAAATAAATTGTTAATCTAACTGCACTGTCCAATTTACATTCGCTATTACAGCGAAAACATGCCATGCAATTGTTTGAGGAAGGCACCCCACATAAAAAAAATCCACCGCACAGGTTTCATACAATTGCATATAAAGATTAAATATTCACTTTTTGAAAATGTTCATCTGATTTGTCATCCAAAGGGTCCCTGCTATAACATGTAGTGTCGTTTTGTTGGAAAAAAAATCATTATTTTATATCCCAAAAGGTGAGTTTAGTTGGCGCCATCGATTTGAGTAATCCACTCATTCAACTTGCAAAGAAAGGAATCTGAAAATCTACCCCTAAACTTTGTTTCAAACTATAATATTTCGGAAAGAAGTATGTTCAATAGGAAACCGATTTAGCAGGTGCGTAATGTCTTCATGGCGCATGCAAACATGAATTTCCAAGACTGTGTCCTACTAAAACTGATATTTCTTATACATTTTTGAAGTTACAAGCCTGAAACCCTGAACACAGACTGCTGACACCCTGTGGAAGCCATATAAATTGCATCCAGGGAGCTAATGTTCAATATGACCTTTCTCTTGCATTTCTAAGAGAATGGTCCCTCTCAAAAAAAGATATTCCGGTTGGTTTTTCCTTTGGATTTTCTCCTACCATATCTATGGTGTTACATTATCCTACATTATTTTAACATTTCACAAACTTCAAAGTGTTTTCTTTCCAATGGTACCACTTATATGCATATCCTGGCTTCAGGGCCTGAGCTACAGGCAGTTTACTTTGGGCACTTCATTCAGACAGGAAGTGGAGAAAAAAGGGGCCTAGCCCAAAGAACTTTTAACTTGTCATCGCAAAATAAAAACAATAATAATAATATACAAAATAATAATAGAAATCCATGTTATTAAATTATTGCGCGCGCCTCTTGGGGATGTTATTCGAAAACATAATGTTAACTTTCACTGCTATGCGGATGACACACAGCTGTACATTTCAATGAAACATGGTGAAGCCCCAAAATTGCCCTCGCTAGAAGCATGTGTTTCAGACATAAGGAAGTGGATGGCTGCAAACTTTCTACTATTAAACTCGGACAAAACAGAGATGCTTGTTCTAGGTCCCAAGAAACAAAGAGATCTTCTGTTGAATCTGACAATTAATCTTAATGGTTGTACAGTCGTCTCAAATAAAACTGTGAAGGACCTCGGCGTTACTCTGGACCCCGATCTCTCTTTTGAAGAACATATCAAGACTAATGTTGTCTAATGTTGTTATGGTCTAATGTTGTTATGATCTAATGGTCTAATGTTGTTATGGTCTAATGTTGTTATGGTCTAATGTTGTTATGGTATAATGTTGTTATGGTCTAATGTTGTTATGGTCTAATGGTCTAATGTTGTTATGGTCTAATGTTGTTATGGTCTAATGTTGTTATGGTCTAATGCTGTTATGGTCTAATGGTCTAATGTTGTTATGGTCTAATGTTGTTATGGTCTAATGGTCTAATGTTGTTATGGTCTAATGGTCTAATGTTGTTATCGTAGAATGTATGCACACATGACTGTAAGTCGCTTTGGATAAAAGCGTCTGCTAAATGGCATATATTATTATTATATTAAGACCATTTCGAGGACAGCTTTTTTCCATCCAAGTAATATTGCAAAAAACAGACACTTTCTGTCCAAAAATGATGCAGAAAAATTAATCCATGCTTTTGTCACTTCTAGGTTAGACTACTGCAATGCTCTACTTTCCGGCTACCTGGATAAAGCACTAAATAAACTTCAGTTAGTGCTAAATACGGCTGCTAGAATCCTGACTAGAACCAAAAAATTTGATCATATTACTCCAGTGCTAGCCTCTCTACACTGGCTTCCTGTCAAAGCAAGGGCTGATTTCAAGGTTTTACTGCTAACCTACAAAGCATTACATGGACTTGCTCCTACCTATCTCTCTGATTTGGTCCTGCCGTACATACCTACACGTACGCTACGGTCACAAGACGCAGGCCTCCTAATTGTCCCTAGAATTTCTAAGCAAACAGCTGGAGGCAGGGCTTTCTCCTATAGAGCTCCATTTTTATTGAACGGTCTGCCTACCCATGTCAGAGACGCAAACTCGGTCTCAACCTTTAAGTCTTTACTGAAGACTCATCTCTTCAGTGGGTCATATGATTGAGTGTAGTCTGGCCCAGGAGTGAGAAGGTGAACGGAAAGGCTCTGGAGCAACGAACCGCCCTTGCTGTCTCTGCCTGGCCGGTTCCCCTCTTTCCACTGGGATTCTCTGCCTCTAACCCTATTACATGGGCTGAGTCACTGGCTTACTGGGGCTCTCTCATGCCGTCCCTGCAGGGGGTGCGTCACCTGAGTGGGTTGATTCACTGTTGTGGTCATCCTGTCTGGGTTTGCGCCCCCCCCCCCTTGGGTTGTGCCGTGGCGGGGATCTTTGTGGGCTATACTCAGCCTTGTCTCAGGATGGTAAGTTGGTGGTTGAAGATATCCCTCTAGTGGTGTGGGGGCTGTGCTTTGGCAAAGTGGGTGGGGTTATATCCTTCCTGTTTGGCCCTGTCCGGGGGTGTCCTCAGATGGGGCCACAGTGTCTCCTGACCCCTCCTGTCTCAGCCTCCAGTATTTATGCTGCAGTAGTTTGTGTCGGGGGGCTAGGGTCAGTTTGTTATATCTGGAGTACTTCTCCTATCCTATTCGGTGTCCTGTGTGAATCTAAGTGTGCGTTCTCTAATTCCCTCCTTCTTTCTTTCTCTCTCTCGGAGGACCTGAGCCCTAGGACCATGTCCCAGGACTACCTGACATGATAACTCCTTGCTGTCCCCAGTCCACCTGGCCATGCTGCTGCTCCAGTTTCAACTTTTCTGCCTTACTATTATTTGACCATGCTGGTCATTTATGAACATTTGAACATCTTGGCCATGTTCTGTTATAATCTCCACCTGGCACAGCCAGAAGAGGACTGGCCACCCCACATATGCTCTCTCTAATTCTCTCTTTCTTTCTCTCTCTCTGAGGACCTGAGCCCAAGGACCGTGCCCCAGGACGACCTGACATGATGACTCCTTGAAGTCCCCAGTCCACCTGACTGAGCTGCTGCTCCAGTTTCAACTGTTCTGCCTTGTTATTCTTCGACCATGCTGGTCATTTATGAACATTTGAACATCTTGGCCATGTTCTGTTATCTCCACCCAGCACAGCCAGAAGAGGACTGCACCCCACATAGCCTGGTTCCTCTCTAGGTTTCTTCCTAGGTTTTGGCCTTTCTAGGGAGTTTTTCCTAGCCACCGTGCTTCTACACCTGCATTGCTTGGTGTTTGGGGGTTTAGGCTGGGTTTCTGTACAGCACTTTGAGATATCAGCTGATGTACGAAGGGCTATATAAATACATTTGATTTGATTTGATCGAGCGTTTGCGTTGCCAAGGGCTAAAATAGAACTCATTCCTATTTGTGACGCAGATCGCGCTGCAAGTCCTG
The DNA here is from genome assembly GCF_021184085.1 of Oncorhynchus gorbuscha. Taxonomy (NCBI): domain Eukaryota; kingdom Metazoa; phylum Chordata; class Actinopteri; order Salmoniformes; family Salmonidae; genus Oncorhynchus; species Oncorhynchus gorbuscha. The sequence goes on along the minus strand of NC_060177.1, from coordinate 20,738,349 downwards.
CCTCTCCCATTGGTTTATAGAAGCAGGTACCATCTCCTCATTGGTTATACCCACGTGGGTGATTGAAAGACGAGTACTTGGTGTGTGGGGGGGGGGGGGGATACATTTATTCACGATAACGCATGATGGCACACCGCGCAGCCAGTTTGGGTTCCGTGTAATTGTTTCGGGCGTGAAAATATCGCTCATCTCTCAAACATTGTTCGATGATATCAAAAGCGCTTTGAAACCAACTAAACGTTGGTTAAAAAGTGGAATGATGCGACACTACACTGAGGTTTCACTCAGACTACCTCACCTCTCACATTGAGAGTCATGCTGAAACTACACTTCCAGGAAGTATTGCTCGTTCACCCTGTGTATGTTACCAGCCTCGAATCTGAAGCCCTGCTTCTTGGAGCAGACTTGATGGATCGGTTACTCCCACTAATGGATTGGAAAACTAACCATGTATGGTCACAGGCCACAGTGCCTCCTCCACTGACCACACTGTCTTCCCCTAATGCTAGCTGCAACACAGTCATTCATGAGGGGTATCTGTCAGGAGCACCACTTGGGAAAAATACATTTTGAAACCTCTTGGTGAAGAATTCGATCCAAGGAGATGTTACGATATCTCGACACATTCCATCAGCCAACCTGATTGACCATTCTTTTCCTGATTTCGAGCTAGCTGTCTCTGTGAATGAGCAACTTCCCTCCTCCTTGCAGTTGTGCAATACGGTAGTTGAGATGAACTTCTCTTGCACTCCGGACACTTCCACAAGCACTGTGGCCAGCTCAGCAAGACGAACATCAATATACAGAGCGTACTCTGCTTCCGATGATACAGTGCCTTGCAAAAGTATTCATCCACCTTGGTTTTTTTCATTTCACTTCACCAATTTGGACTATTTTGTGTATGTCCGTTACATGAAATCTAAATAGAAATCCGTTTAAATTACAGGTTGTAATGCAGCAACATAGGAAAAATGCCAAGGGGGATGAATTATTTTGCAAGGCACTGTACATCACTGGGGCTGAGCACCCAGCCATCCAGGACCTCTATACCAGGCGGTGTCAAATTTTGTCTCTGCTACCACACGGCAAGCAGGTCCGGAGCACCAAGTCCGGGACCAGAAGACTCCTGAACAGCTTCTACCCCTAAGCCATAAGACTGCTGAACAGTTAATAAAATGGCTACCCGGACTATCTGCATTGACCCCCCTTTTTTGGGGGCACTGACTCTCTTGCACTAAATTTCTAAATGTTTTTTTTTTACTCTGCATTGTTGGGAAAGGGCATCTAAGTAAGCATTTCACTGTAAAGTCCACACCTGTTGTACTTTGGATAGGATTTGAACATGTACAATATAGGCAATGGGGACTGTGTAATTATTCTTTTTACAATATTGCAGAGATGCAGAGAATGAAGTTGGGTTACTTTTAAGTCATCATCTCCAACATTGTGACCTTCCATTAGAGCTTTGCTTTGGTGTGGATTTAGTTGTGTTCCTCTATTGTGGTCACCTTTCCTTATGACTATAGTGGATTGTGTTTCTGTGGGCCAATAGAAAGTCTACAAAACTATAAGAAAACCAACCTATGTTTTAAATACATGGAATTGGATTGTGTGAATAAATCCTGCACACAAGGTGCTTATTTTTTTATTACATTTTTCATCAGGGATAATATTAGATTGTGTGTGTATGAAATTGTTTGGTGAAATATGCATAAAAGGAGAATAATTGCCCATAATTCTGAGATTTTTTAAAGGCATACTAACTTTCTACTTGTACTCAAGAGATTGCCTAATTATGGGGGTTCTTTTGATGAATGTAATTGCAATTTTAAGAGTATAATATAGTTTTGATGTATGTATTTATGTTTTGAGAAGGCAACTACAATTTGAAAATGCATTTACTGTTTTGCAAAAGGCCAGAGTTCTGTGTGTTGTGGACTCAGTTTTTAAAATCGCCAAAATTGTTCACAAAAATTATTGTACATGATTAAGAAAAACTGTAACTCAGTGACACGGATCATATCAGTCCCTTTATAACGCTGTTACCCAGATTGAACAAACAGTATGTCATTATTCACAGCCTACTGCACATACTACACGATCATCACTAATCAGTCCTAATGCATTTAACTTGTTCACAATGTCAACCATTTTGTTTACAACCCCCTCCAAGCAACTCTGACCTTTTCTCCACAACTGGGCCTTCCACTCGGTTGCTGACCTTTCGCTGGGAAGGCGAGTTTGTTAATGTGAAGACGCACTCGTGTTTTCCCTTCCTGAATGTCATGCCTGGAGGCGCAACAGTGCTCTGTAGCTCATCTACAGGCATCTCACTTTATCACCATTCAAGCTGTTATGCTGTTATTAAATCAGCAGCTAAATGCTCACAAAAATGGCCTGACTAATGTAAGAGAAATGTTGCTTGAAAAGACAAACATTTATCAAAGGCCTAATTTCACCTTGAATAAGGGAATGATGTCACAAAGGTCAGTGATACAGTGTCTTTCCTTACCACACACACACAGCTTTTTTTTAACCTTTATTTAACCAGGCAAGTCAGTTAAGAACAAATTCTTATTTTCAATGACGGCCTAGGAACAGTGGGTCAACTGCCTGTTCAGGGGTAGAACGACAGATTTGTACCTTGTCAGCTCGGGGATTTGAACTTGCAACTTTCCAGTTATGAGCCCAACACTCTAACCACTAGGCTGCCTCGCCACCCCAATTGATGGAGTGCTGACTGCAAACTTGTTTTTATGCACATATACTGGACGTACTGGTGGGTAAATAAAGAGTTACACAGAACTGAGAAGAAAATCTGTCATATAGCTTAATAAATTATTAAGCATACAAATATGTTTATAGTTTCAGTACTGTTTTGGGCTATGCAAGATATTATGCTTATCTCCACATGTATCCACACAAATAAAAGTAAGAAACCATGGCGTGTGTTATAGCGGAGAGATCTCTCTAGCCCGAAGCCTGGCTTATATAACACAAGGACAATACCACAATGCTATCTAAAGAAAATCCAATTGCACAGTTGGAGATTTTCAGTCAGTATGACATTTATATTCTAAAAAGAAACCCCCTAGCCCTCACACATACATTGTAGTAAAACATCTGTCATTATAATAATACATTTTTATATTTATTCAGATTAAGTTGAAAGTCAAGGTACATTTACAGAGAGATATAAATACAGAAAAAAACACTTGAATATGACATGCACACTGGACTTTGTTACATTATATGCTGCGGTTGGCCAAGGGACTTTTGTAATGCTATTGCCTATGCTAATACTGACCTTGACTTTGTATGTATGTAGTTCTGTCCTTGAGCTGTTCTTGTCTATTGATGTTCTGTATTACGTCTTTCTGTATTGTGTTTTGTGTGGACCCCAGGAAGAGTAGCTGCTGCTTTTGCTTTTATCCTAATAAAACACCAAATACCCCCAAAAATACTTTAACTTACGATTCCACCTATTGCCTCTTATTGTGGATTATGCCATTGTACCATAAACTCTGACCACAAGTTCCTTTCTTGGAGTCTCGGATTTCATTCACATTGAAAAAACTGATTTTGATGTAGCTACTGCATAATATTTAAATGTTGAAATGTGTCAATTCACATTTCTCTGTACATATTAAGGAACACCTAACATTGCAAAACTCACACTACTATTTTCAACAACAGAAATTACAAAATACATCATGAGGTTTGAGTAAGACCTTTCAGATACAAAGGCCCAACTTACTGGAATAATTTACAAATAGAAATCAGGGCATTACAACCACACAGTGAATTTTAAGACGCCCTATTGTTTCAATCTGTTTAACTAATAGAAACATCACCATGTGAAGATATTTGTAAATTTACATGTATGTATGTATGTATAGTTGAAGTCAGAAGTTTACATACACTTAGGTTGGAGTCATTGAAACTCGTTTTTCAACCACTCCATAAATTTCTTGTTAACAAAGTATAGTTTTGAAAAGTCGGTTAGGACATCTACTTTGTGCACGATACAAGTAATTTGTCCAACAATTGTTTACAGACAGACCATTTCACTTATAATTCACTATATCACAATTCCAGTGGGTCAGAAGTCTACATACACCAAGTTGACTGTGCCTTTAAACAACTTGGAAAATTCCAGAAAAATATGTCATGACTTTAGAAGCTTTAGAAGCTAATTGACATAATTTGAGTCAATTGGTGGTGTACCTGTGGATGTATTTCAAGGCCTACCTTCAAACTCAGTGCCTCTTTGCTTGACATCATGGGGAAATCAATAGAAATCAGCCAAAAATTGTAGACCTCCACAAGTCTGGTTCATCCTTGGCAGCAATTTCCAAATTCCTGAAGGTACCACGTCCATCTGTACAAACAATAGTACGCAAGTATAAACACCATGGGACCATGCAACTGACATACCGCTCAGGAAGGAGATGCGTTCTGTCTCCTAGAGATCAACCTACTTTGGTGCGAAAAGTGCAAATCAATCCCAGAACAACAGCAAAGGACCATGTGAACAGGGAGGAAACAGGTACAAAAGTATCTATATCCACAGTAAAACGAGTCCGATATAGACATAACCTGAAAGGCCGCTCAGCAAGGAAGAAGCCACAGCTCCAAAACCACCATTAAAAAAAGCCAGACTGGTTTGCAACTGCACATGGGGACAAAGACCGTACTTCTTGGAGAAATGCCCTCTGGTCTGATGAAACAAAAATATAACTGTTTGGTCATTGTTATATTTGGAGGAAAAAGGGGGAGGCTTGCAAGTTGAAGAACACCATCCCAAACGTGAAGCACGGGGGTGGCATCATCATGTTGTGGGGGTTCTTTGCTGAAGGAGGGACTGGTGCACGTCACAAAATAGATGCTATCATGACGATGGAAATGTTATGTGTATATATTGAAGCAACAGCTCAAGACATTAGTCAGGAACTTAAAGCTTGGTCACAAATGGGTCTTCCAAATGGACAATGACCCCAAGACTACTTCCAAAGTTGTGGCAAAATGGCTCAAGGACAACAAAGTCAAGATAATGGAGTGGCCATCACAAAGCCCTGACCTCAATCCTATAGAAAATCTGTGGGCAGAACTGAAAAATGGTGTGCAAGCAAGGAGGCCTACAAACCTGACTCAGTTACACCAGCTCTGTCAGGAGGAATGGGCCACAATTCACCCAACTTATTGTGGAAACTTGTGGAAGGCTACCTGAAACGTTTGACCCAAGTTGAAATTGTTTAAGGTAATGCTACCAAATACTAATCGAGTGTATGTAAACTTCTGACCCACTGGGAATATGATGAAAGACATAAAAGCTGAAATAAATCATTCTGTGTACTATTGATTATATTTCACATCCTTAAAATAGGTGGTGATCCTAACTGACCGAAGACAGGGAAGTTTTACTAGGATTAAATGTCAGAAAATGTGAAAAACTGAGTTCAAATGCATTTAGCTAAAGGTGTATGTATATTTCCGACTTCACCTGTATGTATGTATGTAAAAGAAATGTCCTCAATGTCAACTGCGTTTATTTTCAGCAAACTTAACATGTGTAAATATTTGCATGAACATAACAAGATTCAACAACTTGAGACATAAACTGAACAAGTTCCACAGACATGTGACTAACAGAAATGGAATAATGTGTCCCTGAACAAAGGAGTGAGTCAAAATCAAAAGTAACAGTCAGTATCTGGTGTGGCCACCAGCTGCATAAAGTTCATCTCCTCCTCATGGACTGCAGCAGATTTGTGTCATGCAGGTGAAAGAGGACCCAAAAGCGACTTGGCGAAAACAGAGTCTTTAATCCAGTAAAGTAAATACAAACAAAAAAACACAACTTTCACTCGAAATGACGAGGACAAACTGGAGACTCGATCTTGAACAGCAGGTGAACAGCAGGTTGCCTCGGGAAGGCACTTGAACCAGACAGACTCAGACACCTGCTCACCACGCAGCATCTGAGGAAAACACGACACGACAGGGCGATACACAAACACAGCACGGAGAATTCTAGACAAGGAACCGACAGGACAGGAACGGAACACAAAGGAAGAAATAGGGACTCTAATCAGGGGAAAGGATCGGGAACAGGTGTGGGAAGACTAAATGATTGATTAGGGGAATAGGAACAGCTGGGAGCAGGAACGGAACGATAGAGAGAAGAGAGAGCGAGAGAGTGAGAGAGGGAGGGGGAGAGAGAGGGATAGAAAGAGGGAAAGAACCTAATAAGACCAGCAGAGGGAAACGAATAGAATGGGAAGCACAGGGACAAGACAAGATAATAAATGACAAAACATGACAGTACCCCCCACTCACCGAGCGCCTCCTGGCGCACTCGAGGAGGAATCCTGGCGGCAACGGAGGAAATCATCAATGAGTGAACGGTCCAGCACGTCCCGAGACGGAACCCAACTCCTCTCCTCAGGACCGTAACCCTCCCAATCCACTAAGTATTGGTGACCCCGTCCCCGAGAACGCATGTCCATGATCTTATGTACCTTGTAAATAGGTGCGCTCTCGACAAGGACGGGAGGGGGGAGGGAAGACGAACGGGGTGCGAAGAAAGGGCTTAACACAGGAGACATGGAAGACAGGATGGACGCGACGAAGATGTCGCGGAAGAAGCAGTCGCACAGCGACAGGATTGACGACCTGGGAGACACGGAACGGACCAATGAACCGCGGAGTCAACTTACGAGAAGCTGTCGTAAGAGGAAGGTTGCGAGTGGAAAGCCACACTCTCTGGCCGCAACAATACCTTGGACTCTTAATCCTGCGTTTATTGGCGGCTCTCACAGTCTGTGCCCTGTAACGGCAAAGTGCAGACCTCACCCTCCTCCAGGTGCGCTCACAACGTTGGACAAACGCTTGAGCGGAGGGAACGCTGGACTCGGCAAGCTGGGATGAGAACAGAGGAGGCTGGTAACCCAGACTACTCTGAAACGGAGATAACCCGGTAGCAGACGAAGGAAGCGAATTGTGAGCGTATTCTGCCCAGGGGAGCTGTTCTGCCCAAGACGCAGGGTTTCTGAAAGAAAGGCTGCGTAGTATGCGACCAATCGTCTGATTGGCCCTCTCTGCTTGCCCGTTAGACTGGGGATGAAACCCGGAAGAGAGACTGACGGACGCACCAATCAAACGACAGAACTCCCTCCAAAACTGTGACGTGAATTGCGGGCCTCTGTCTGAAACGGCGTCTAACGGGAGGCCATGAATTCTGAATACATTCTCGATAATGATTTGTGCCGTCTCCTTAGCGGAAGGAAGTTTAGCGAGGGGAATGAAATGTGCCGCCTTAGAGAACCTATCGACAACCGTAAGAATCACAGTCCTCCCCGCAGACAAAGGCAGACCGGTAATGAAGTCTAGGGCGATGTGAGACCATGGTCGAGAAGGAATGGGGAGCGGTCTGAGACGACCGGCAGGAGGAGAGTTACCCGACTTAGTCTGCGCGCAGTCCGAACAAGCAGCCACGAAACGGCGCGTGTCACGCTCCTGAGTCGGCCACCAAAAGCGCTGGCGAATAGACGCAAGAGTGCCTCGAACACCGGGATGACCAGCTAACTTGGCAGAGTGAGCCCACTGAAGAACAGCCAGACGAGTGGAAACAGGAACGAAAAAGGAGGTTACTAGGACAGCGCGCGGCGACGCAGTGTGCGTGAGTGCTTGCTTAACCTGTCTTTCAATTCCCCAGACTGTTAACCCGACAACACGCCCATAAGGAAGAATCCCCTCGGGATCAGTAGAAGCCACAGAAGAACTAAACAGACGGGATAAGGCATCAGGCTTGGTGTTCTTGCTACCCGGACGGTAAGAAATCACAAACTCGAAACGAGCGAAAAACAATGCCCAACGAGCTTGACGGGCATTAAGTCGTTTGGCAGAACGGATGTACTCAAGGTTCTTATGGTCTGTCCAAACGACAAAAGGAACGGTCGCCCCTCCAACCACTGTCGCCATTCGCCTAGGGCTAAGCGGATGGCGAGCAGTTCACGGTTACCCACATCATAGTTGCGCTCAGATGGCGACAGGCGATGAGAAAAATAAGCGCAAGGATGAACCTTATCGTCAGACTGGAAGCGCTGGGATAGAATGGCTCCCACGCCTACCTCTGAAGCGTCAACCTCGACAATGAATTGTCTAGTGACGTCAGGAGTAACGAGGATAGGAGCGGACGTAAAACGTTCTTTTAGAAGATCAAAAGCTCCCTGGGCGGAACCGGACCACTTAAAACACGTCTTGACAGAAGTAAGAGCTGTGAGAGGGGCAGCAACTTGACCGAAATTACGAATGAAACGCCGATAGAAATTAGCGAAACCTAAAAAGCGCTGCAACTCGACACGTGACCTTGGAACGGGCCAATCACTGACAGCTTGGACCTTAGCGGAATCCATCTGAATGCCTTCAGCGGAAATAACGGAACCGAGAAAAGTAACGGAGGAGACATGAAAAGAGCACTTCTCAGACTTTACGTAGAGACAATTCTCTAAAAGGCGCTGTAGAACACGTCGAACGTGCTGAACATGAATCTCGAGTGACGGAGAAAAAATCAGGATATCGTCAAGATAGACAAAAACAAAGATGTTCAGCATGTCTCTCAGAACATCATTAACTAATGCCTGAAAAACAGCTGGCGCATTGGCGAGACCAAACGGCAGAACCCGGTACTCAAAATGCCCTAACGGAGTGTTAAACGCCGTTTTCCACTCGTCCCCCTCTCTGATGCGCACGAGATGGTAAGCGTTACGAAGGTCCAACTTAGTAAAGCACCTGGCTCCCTGCAGAATCTCGAAGGCTGATGACATAAGGGGAAGCGGATAACGATTCTTAACCGTTATGTCATTCAGCCTCGATAATCCACGCAGGGGCGCAGAGTACCGTCCTTCTTCTTAACAAAAAGAACCCCGCCCCGGCCGGAGAGGAAGAAGGCACTATGGTACCGGCGTCAAGAGACACAGACAAATAATCCTCGAGAGCCTTACGTTCGGGAGCCGACAGAGAGTATAGTCTACCCCGAGGAGGAGTGGTCCCCGGAAGGAGATCAATACTACAATCATACGACCGGTGAGGAGGAAGGGAGTTGGCTCGGGACCGACTGAAGACCGTGCGCAGATCATGATATTCCTCCGGCACTCCTGTCAAATCGCCAGGTTCCTCCTGAGAAGTAGGGACAGAAGAAACGGGAGGGATGGCAGACATTAAACACTTCACATGACAAGAAACGTTCCAGGATAGGATAGAATTACTAGACCAATTAATAGAAGGATTATGACATACTAGCCAGGGATGACCCAAAACAACAGGTGTAAACGGTGAACGAAAAATCAAAAAAGAAATAGTCTCACTGTGGTTACCAGATACTGTGAGGGTTAAAGGTAGTGTCTCAAATCTGATACTGGGAAGATGACTACCATCTAAGGCGAACATGGGCGTAGGCTTCTCTAACTCTCTGAAAGGAATGTCATGTTTCCGAACCCATGCTTCGTCCATGAAACAACCCTCAGCCCCAGAGTCTATCAAGGCACTACATGTAGCACCCGAACCGGTCCAGCGTAGATGGACCGACAAAGTAGTACAGGATCTTGATGGAGAGACTTGAGTAGTTGCGCTCACCTGTAGCCCTCCGCTTACAGATGAGCTCTGGCTTTTACTGGACATGAATTAACAAAATGTCCAGCAACTCCGCAATAGAGGCACAGGCGGTTGGTGATCCTCCGTTCCCTCTCCTTAGTCGAGATGCGAATCCCTCCCAGCTGCATGGGCTCAGACTCTGAGCCAGAGGAGGGAGATGGTTGCGATGCGGAGCAGGGAAACACCGTTGATGCGAGCTCTCTTCCACGAGCCCGGTGACGAAGATCTACCCGTCGTTCTATGCGGATGGCGAGAGCAATCAAAGAGTCCACATCTGAAGGAACCTCCCGGGAGAGAATCTCATCCTTAACCACTGCGTGGAGTCCCTCCAGAAAACGAGCGAGCAGCGCCGGCTCGTTCCACTCACTAGAGGCAGCAAGAGTGCGAAACTCAATAGAATAATCCGTTATGGACCGTTCACCTTGGCATAAGGAAGCCAGGGCCCTAGAAGCCTCCCTACCAAAAACTGAACGGTCAAAAACCCGAATCATCTCCTCTTTAAAGTTCTGGAACTTGTTAGAGCAATCAGCCCTTGCCTCCCAGATAGCTGTGCCCCATTCTCGAGCCCGGCCAGTAAGGAGTGAAATGACGTAAGCAACCCGAGCTCTCTCTAGAGTATGTGTTGGGTTGGAGAGAGAACACAATCTCACACTGCGTGAGAAAGGAGCGGCACTCAGTGGGCTGCCCGGAGTAGCAAGGTGGGTTATTAACCCTAGGTTCTGGAGGCTCGGCAGGCCAGGAAGTAACAGGTGGCACGAGACGTAGACTCTGGAACTGTCCAGAGAGGTCGGAAACCTGAGCGGCCAGGTTCTCCACGGCATGGCGAGCAGCAGACAATTCCTGCTCGTGTCTGCCGAGCATGGCTCCTTGGATCTCGACGGCAGTGTAACGAGCGTCTGAAGTCGCTGGGTCCATTCCTTGGTCGGTTCCTTCTGTCATGCAGGTGAAAGAGGACCCAAAAGCGACTTGGCGAAAACAGAGTCTTTAATCCAGTAAAGTAAATACAAACAAAAAACACAACTTTCACTCGAAATGACGAGGACAAACTGGAGACTCGATCTTGAACAGCAGGTGAACAGCAGGTTGCCTCGGGAAGGCACTTGAACCAGACAGACTCAGACACCTGCTCACCACGCAGCATCTGAGGAAAACACGACACGACAGGGCGATACACAAACACAGCACGGAGAATTCTAGACAAGGAACCGACAGGACAGGAACGGAACACAAAGGAAGAAATAGGGACTCTAATCAGGGGAAAGGATCGGGAACAGGTGTGGGAAGACTAAATGATTGATTAGGGGAATAGGAACAGCTGGGAGCAGGAACGGAACGATAGAGAGAAGAGAGAGCGAGAGAGGGAGGGGGAGAGAGAGGGATAGAAAGAGGGAAAGAACCTAATAAGACCAGCAGAGGGAAACGAATAGAATGGGAAGCACAGGGACAAGACAAGATAATAAATGACAAAACATGACAATTTGCCCATTCTTGCTGTGAGATCTTACCCCACTCTTTCACCAAGGCACCTGCAAGATCCCGGACATTTCTGGGGGGAAATGGCCCAAGCCCTCTGATCCAATGGAATTGAGATCCGGGCTCTTCGCTGGCAATGGCAGAACACGGACATTCCTGTCTTGTAGGAAATCACACACAGAACGAGCAGTATGACTGGTGGCATTGTCATGCTGGTGGGTCATGTCAGAATGAGCCTGCAGGAAGGGTACCACGAGGGAGGAGGATGTCTTCCCTGCAACGCACAGTGTTGATATTGCCTGCCCCGTCGATGATAATGTAAAAGTTGCCATATTATTGTTGTTACTAAGTATTGTTTGTTTGTTTAGCTTTTTTCGTTTGGAGACTTGAAAACGAGATTTCGTCCTGCAAAATTTCAAATAAATAAATCTGTAAATTGCCATCGGCAACCACAACAGTGATCGCCCGTGGTAGCCTGGGGGTGCCAATGGCACAGAAGTGAAGCACAGAGGTGAGTTGGTTTGCTTTGAGCACAGACTCTCTCCCCGTCTCTCCCTACATCCCTCTGCTTTTGCCTTTGTGCAGGTGAGTTGCGTTCGTTATGGGCTTTTTAATGAATTCCTTGACATTTGAGGCAAAACACCCACAGCCACTTGGGCTCTGGATGCAGGATCTTACCTGTGTTCGAGAGAGAGAATAAGTGATATAAGCACAGAGACTTGAAAAAAATGTTTCACTTTTCAAACCAGAAATGTATTGATTTATTTATTATAGATTTCCAATGATGCAAAGTAAATCTTATATATTTATAATTCAGAGTACTTGTGGCTCAAGGTAAACAGGTAAACCACCTCACTCTTCATAATTACTATCATAACGGGCCCATGGGATGTGTTTCCACCCTGCGGTCAGAGCCCATTGAGTGAGACGGGTGTGTGGGAGGTAAAGCTACAACGCTGTCCTTACCTGAGTAATGTGTCTTCCACTGGGAGTTAATGTCGTGTGTGTTTGTGTGTGTGTGCCAATGGGAGATAATGTGGCATGTGTGTATAGGGCTGAATATTTGCTGTGTTTCTGCAAGTGAACATACTGTTTATTGACTCCAATTGCATCTGCCTACCCTGCTTTACCTGGTGTGGCTGGGATTTTACTTTTCTGAGTTTCTCAGTTCAGGTGGTACTGAAATAATGCAGGCACATTCAATATAATCAGAATTCATGTTTAGAATATCTCCTTTCCAATAAGCATTCGCAGGTGGTGCAATGCGAGGACCACATCCAGCACAATACCACTACCATCCTTGCAGTCTTTCCTGAAGCGAGCCTCTAAGGCGGCTGACTCAATCAGTGCGCTGAGCATGAGTACCCAAACCAAGACGAGCGGTCACATCATTTGAACCTTAACTCATATCTCACGCTATGCCTTGTTTATAGTTCTGGTGAACTGGAGAGAGCGAAAAACGACTCCTAGTCTTCCTCTCAAGACTGTCATGACCGAGAGAAGGAAGATGAGGGGTGGGTGGCTGTTTTCTTGTTACTCGCTGACAAGGAGCTGTGGTGTAATGGAGGGCTAAAAGCCCATTACATCTTTCTGAGCATCTTTTGACCTCAGAACAGCTTCAATTCGTGGGGGCATGGTCTCTACAAGGTGTCGAAAGTGTTCCACAGGGGTGCTGTCCCATGTTGACTCCAATGCTTCCCACAGTTGTGTCAAGTTGGCTGGATGTCCTTTGGGTGGTGGACCATTCTTGATACACACGGGAAACTGTTGAGTGTGAAAAACTCAGCAGCGTTGCAGTTCTTGACACAAACCGGTGCACCTGGCTCCTACTATCATGCCCAGTTCAAAGGCACTTAACTATTTTGTCTTGCCCATTCACCCTCTGAATGGCACACACACAATCCATGTCTCAATTGTCTCAATAATTAAACATCTGTCTTTAACCTGTCTCCACTCCTTCATCTACACTGATTGAAGTGGACATGAATAAGGCATCATAGTATTCACCTGGTCAGTCTATATAATGGAATGCAGGTGTTCATAATGCTTTGTACACTCAGTGTATATACACTCACCTCATTACATTCAGTATAGAAACTGTGGGAAGATCACAATTTCACACTCCTCGTGTCCTCTCTCCTTGTCTCTTTCTCAAATCCCATTGGATGAGAAAGCCAGATGTCCTGCCCCTCTAACCTTCTCTTCCAATGGGTTTTGAGAAGGAGACAAGGAGAGGGGACACGAGGAAAATGCAATTGAGATTTTCCCACAGGGAAGGAGTGAGGGATATAGAGTAAACGTGGAGAGAGAGAGGGAGGGAGAGAGAACGGAAGTCAGAGAGTGATATGAGATGAGCGTATATAAGAGGGAAATATAGGCTGGGGAGTGAGAGAAAATAAGAATGGAGAGAGCAGGCTATAAGGAGGGGATAAGAGAGCAAGCAACAAATTACACGTTTCAAAATAATCAATTACAGATGTAGCTGTTCTGTTGGATTTTTGTGCTGATGCAATGATGAGAATACACTGTGCTTTTCACAATGCTGTGCTTTTCACAATGTGCTTGTGTAATGCCTACTGGGAACCAAGATGCAAGGTAGTGCAAGGCAGTGTTCCACAAGCCCACCTCCAATCGTTTCCTCCTCCCCCTTCCTCTCTTCCTTCTTTTGACATTCTCTTTGCTTGCTCTACCGCCTTTCCTTCCTTCATTCCCCCCTCACTTAAACCTTCCCTTCAGCCCCTCTCCTCTCCCCCCTTTACTCCCCCTTCCTTCCCGCTCTCCTCCTTCCCTCGCTCTCTCTCTCTCCTTCCCTCTCTCCTCTGCAGCGTTAGCTCCATGATGGATGATGGCTGGTTTCTCTGGCCGTCGTCCGGGGAAGTGGTCATGGGTAAGTATTTCAGGGTCAGGGCCGCAATGAGGTCTTGCCGTCTGCTAGAATAGCGTGGCACCGAGGGAGCTCCAGTGTAATTAGCCAAGCGTGGAGCCGCGCTTCCATGTTATTGGTTGACTGACTTATAACCGTGCCAAGGGCCAGCTGTAAGATATGGATGCTGCGCTAGCCCAGCTGTGCAGGGTATCCAGGCTAATAGCACGCTGAGTAGGACGCCTGTGTCCGTGCCATCAGCAGACTGTGCGGACTTCCGATGCTAATATCTATGTGTGCTAATAGCCAATACGTGTGAGGGGGCTGTACATGCTATTAGCAAGGTGTGCACATTAGCCATGGTAAACCATACCTCTACCCATACCCTTGTTTTAATATATGCGTTGAAAGTGTATAGCAAGTTGTCCAGAATGAAGCTAAATTAGTCCTCTACCACTGTTTGCAAATCCTTAATGTATGGGTATGCACTACACAAAGGGAGAGTAAAACTAACATGTCTCCTATCCTCTGTCCACATCCAGGTGGATTTACATTGTGTTGCCTAATAGTAATAGTCATGTAATCTCCACCTCTGTCTTTCCCAAGTATTCTCATTGTTGTATAATGATATTCACCAGCCCTTAGTGTCTCAGACCCAGCCATTATTGAAGCAGTTTAGCAGTAAGTAGATCAATAACCCTGTGCTTTTGGGTCTGGCTTTGAACGAGGTACTCAGGGAGATCTGTGTGAGCCTAGTTAAACGTGTGGACGTCCCCTCCCTGGACTAGTCTAAGCCCCAATCTCTGTGAGCCTTAATCCTCAGCCAGGACAAGCAGGCAATGGAGAGGGGTGGAATGGGTCCTACAGGAACCTTTATCCAGTGGAGAGGGGTGGAATGGGTCCTACAGGAACCTTTATCCAGTGGAGAGGGATGGAATGGGTCCTACAGGATCCTTTAACCAGTGGAGAGGGGTGGAATGGGTCCTACAGGAACCTTTATCCAGTGGAGAGGGGTGGAATGGGTCCTACAGGAACCTTTATCCAGTGGAGAGGGGTGGAATGGATCCTACAGGAACCTTTATCCAGTGGAGAGGGATGGAATGGGTCCGACAGGAACCTTTATCCAGTGGAGATGGGTGGAATGGGTCCTACAGGAACCTTTATCCAGTGGAGATGGGTGGAATGGGTCCTACAGGAACCTTTATCCAGTGGAGATGGGTGGAATGGGTCCGACAGGAACCTTTATCCAGTGGAGATGGGTGGAATGGGTCCTACAGGAACCTTTATCCAGTGGAGGGGTGGAATGCGTCTGACAGGAACCTTTATCAGGGCAGGTGTGGCGTTCCGCAGCTCAGTAGTCATGTAAAGAACATGGAGCACCTCCACTCCCATGTTTGGCCAAAGTAAGACGGCTGAACATAAAGTGGATGCGAGCTGGGGAATCATTTATGTATAAAGCAGAACCAGTGCAGCAGACCAGACCATTGATGTAGTAGTAGGTAGATCTTGGAATGCACTATGCATGTCTTTATACCCAGCAGTACCATAGAACATACCGTGCCTTGCAAAAGCATTCGTCCCCCTTGGCATTTTTCCTATTTTGTTGCATTACAACCTGTAATTGAAATGGATTTTTATTTGGATTTCATGTCACAGACATACACAAATTAGTCTAAAAAGGTGAATGAAATGAAAAAGTGCTGCGTGCACATGTATTCAACCCCTTTGCTATGAAGACCCTAAATAAGATCTGGTGCAACCAATTAGCTTCAGAAGTCACATATAATTAGTTAAATAAAGTCCACCAGTGTGCAATGTCAGAGTCCCATGATCTCAGTACATGTTCTGATCTCAGAAACTGTTCTGAAAGGTCCCAGAGTCTGCAACCCAACTAAGCAAGAGGCACCACCAAGCAAGCGGCACCACGGAGACCAAGGAGCTCTCCAAACAGGTCAGGGACAAAGTTGTGGAGAAGTACAGATCAAGGTTGGGTTATAAAAAAATATCAGAAACTTTGAACATCCCATGAAGCGCCATTAAATCTGTTATAAAAAATGGAAAGAATATGGCACCACAACAAACCTGCCTAGAGAGGGCCGCTCACCAAAACTCAGACCAGGCAAGGAGGGTATTAATTAGAGAGGCAGCTGAGAGACCAAAGATAACCCTGAAGGAGCTGCAAAGCTACACAGCGGAGATTGGAGTATCTGTCCATAGGACCACCAAGCCAAACACTCCAAAGAGCTGGGCTTTATGGAACAGTGGCCAGAAAAAAAGCCATTGCTTAAAGAAAAAATAAGCAAACACGTTTGGTGTTCGCCAAAAGGCATGTGGGAGACTCCCCAAACATATGGAAGAAGGTACTCTGGTGAGATGAGACTAAAACGTAGCTTTTTGGACATCAAGGAAAATGCTATGTCTGGCGCAAATCCAACATCGCATCACCCCGAGAACACCATCCACACAGGGAAGCATGGCGGTGGTAGCATCATGCTGCAGGGATGTTTTTCATCAGCATGGACTGGGAAACTGGTCAGAATTGAGGGAATGATGGATGGCGCTAAATACAGGGAAATTCTTGAGGAAAAGCTGTTTCAGCCTTAATGACCCTAAGCATACTGCTAAAGCAACACTCGAGTGGTTTAAGGGAAAACACAACAATGTTTTTGAATGGCCTAGTCAAAGCCCAGGCCTCACTCCAATTGAGAAACTGTGGTATGACTTAAATATTACTGTACACCAGCAGAAGCCATCCAGCTAGATGTGCCAAGCTTATAAAGACATACCCCAAGAGACTTGCAGCTGTAAATGCTGCAAAAAGTGGCACTACAAAGTATGTACTTTGGGGGGAAGGGGTCAAGTTATTTCTTGTTTGTTTCACAATAAAACATATTTTGCATCTTCAAAGTGGAAGGCATGTTGTGTAAATCAAATGATATAAACCCCCCCAAAACCTCATTTTACTTCCAGGTTGTAAGGCAACAAAATAAAAAAAATGTCAAGGGGGGTGAATACATTCGCAAGCCACTGTACTCAACATCAAGGTTATTTTCTTGTGAGGGTTGGATATGCTAACTGTAGTGACAAACTGAAAAGCGAGTCATGGTCTTTGAAACAATGTAAATGCTATACACTCAATGCTTGATGTTTACTTTTTTAGAGATGACTAGAACATTCAGGAGAAAAACAGAGCAACACAGAGGGTGAAATTCACTGCCACAGTTTGACAACATTTCCATCTCCAAACTAAATCTCTCTTGTTCCAGCGCGAACCGAGTAATGGTGAAATCCTCTCCCAATCCCACATGGGGCTAAAGAGGTGACGCTCTTTAAACGCTATCAATCAGCCATGGTTGGTGGAAAGAGGACGATTAGCTGGGGATACATTAAGTGGCAATAACGTCTAATAGCAGTTCAGGCTCGCACAGGAATCTGATTTGTATGGTGACATTATCCTGCAGCTTTACGCTCCACATTGAGAGCTGCAGCTGGGGGTTCTATATGCTGCACTCAAAATTCTGCTCCTGTTCCTTCCTCAGCTAATTGAAATGATTATAAAAGAAAGCTCGTATTTTTCATTGGATTTGTTAGTGTATTCCACCCCGGCTCTGGAAAATGTATTCCAATCATAAAAGGGTATTTGCTGTAGGGGCTGTAAGACCCATTGAGGCTGAAAACCTCTTTTCAGAGGGTGACCTAGCAATCTACCTGCATCAGATCTGGTGAAATACATGTATGCATTTAAAGTATGTATTTCCTAAGATTGTCACCTGATTCAGAATGATATCCGAAAGAAAATAAACATATTCGGATACATGATGTATTATCGGCCTATATAATATTTATTCTGACCCTGCCCAGCACACAATTGAATATTGTTTATGCCTCATACACACAGGACACAGCAGGGTGTAAACAGTGCAATTAAATGCTTACCTGTGAGCTACCTGTCAACAGCCCAGTGAAATATGAAAGACGTAAAAAATGGTAATATCAAACAATACAAATACTAAGTCCTCATTGAAATTGTCAAGGTGATTGGTTAAGTTAAACGTGATTTGGTTCAGTGATACCACTTGAGGTAACAAGAAGATGACAGAACAAAAAAACTCACTCTCTTTGAGTGTACAATGCCGAGATAAAGTCAAGTGGAGATTGGAGTTGAAACAGGAAGGATGAGAGAGCTTACATCTGTTGTGTTTTCCATGCAGGACTTACTGAAAGGAAGTCATATCAAGCGATGGACAATGTTGATATGATCATTTTTATACTTGGTTTGTGAGATGAGGCTGAGAGGGAAGTACTTAAACAGAAGAATAGTGATCCATCACTCTCCATAAACCCTGAAAAAAGTTATATACGTGAACAACTCCTTACCCAATTACCCACTCTACTATAGAGGAATTGGTAGATTAATTGCTAGCTAACTGTAGCGAACCATCTTGGCTAAGTGTGGGGGGAACAAGTCAGTTATTTCCCCATTAGTTAGCGGTGTACACTCTTTGCCAGCAAAAGAAGGCCGTCTCCAAAACAGCCAAGGTGTCTCCAGTTTTGTTTACATTATTGCGATTTGTGTCTCCACTTTCCAAGCGTCCTACAAAAGGCTTGGCTCTGCAATTACAAAAACACATGCAAACCCTCTCGGAGATCAAAAGCGGAGGTAGAAAGCAGGCATTACAGCCATGAACCTGGAGTGCCAGACAACATTCATTTTTAATTAACACAGGCATCACTTTGAGTGAGATAATGTTGATGTGCTTTCTCTCTGAACAGGCTTTTGAGAAGGTCAGTCCAATAATACACAGAACAGAGTTTCATTTTAATACAGGAGAGATTGTGAGAGTGAGTGGTAAGTGTGGGTGCATGAAGGCCAGAGTACTACAGGACATGTTTTCCTCTCCTCTCCTCTCCTCTCCTCTCCTCTCCTCTCCTCTCCTCTCCTCTCCTCTCCTCTCCTCTCCTCTCCTCTCCTCTCCTCTCCTCTCCTCTCCTCTCCTCTCCTCTCCTCTCCTCTCCTCTCCTCTCCTCTCGTGAAGCGTTGTAATCAGGACATTGGGGTCAGGTAGATTGCAGCTCTGACAGACAGTGGGTGGCCAGGCCTCTTGCTAATTGAAGTCTAATGTCTTCCCATGTCATGGACCGCTCACACAGCATATGTCTCTGTCGAGCTCCCTTGGCCAAAATAATGAGCCTTGCCCAGGTTAATGAGGTTTGGGCCCAATTTGAAGTGCCAACGACAAGCGGCTCTGCTGAAATCAGCAGGATATCATCTTGATATGGAGCAGGCATGCTCAATGTGGAGAGTGGTGTGAGTGGTCTGAAACAAGCATCCTCTCACACAGAGATTCATTAAAAGAATGAGATAAGGAGATGTTAGGTGGCGTGGGTTATTGTGTGGTGCTTTTCAAACACACACACCCGCAGGAAGGCAAGCACACACCCGCAGGAAGGCAAGCACACACACACACACACCTCTCTCATTCTCATTCCTTTCTCGTTCTTCATCTTCCTTTTATCCTTACCACTGCCCTCTCGTCCGTTCCCCATCGGCTGAGATGATGAGAGGTAGTAAGTACAGGCTTTGGGTGTGTGTTGACACACGGACCTTCACGCTCTCCGCCTCGCTGCTTCTGTAATTACATTCCTTATCTCCTGGCAGAGCCACACAATTTCCCACCGCCATCACCGTCGCTCCAAAATTACATTGGGCCCATCTCAAGAACACATATGTAATGAATTCCAAATAGACACACTGTCAATTATTTTCCTATCTCACTTAAAATAGATCTTGGGACAACAGATCATAAAAAAGAGAAACAGAAAGTAATCGTCGTCCATCTATAGTGTGAGAGTTAGGGGTTTTTCTTTATATTTTATGTATTGGAGTGGGGAACGAGTTTTGGGACTAGGCCTACTGGACTTGAGTGTCTTACCCCAAATCTCAGCATAACATCTCTTACTATTATCTCTCTGTGGTGTTCATGAACATAATCTAAACAAAAATGTTACATTTCCTTCAACGCTCAGCACCAACTGACACATCCTGGCATAATTGTGTTTATTACGGCTGATGCTTCACCATGCACTCCAAAAGTCCAACTGGAGGGGATGTTTTTGAAGAGACACTTTCCTCTCCTGAATGCCAGACGCACCAGCACTCAGACATCATGGGGATTTAATAGATCCATCTCTTCCCTACATGTAAGTACTCAGGTCTCTGGGGTGTATGAGAGCTCTGTGTGTCTCATAAATCCACCAGTACAACTATACAACCCCCTCTCCTTCCCTCCTCTTCCATCCAACCTCTTTATTTCTCCATACCAGCTTTCTTGTCCTCCACATCCTCCGCTCTCCCCTCCTGCTGTAACTGCCTCTGGAGTCTTTACTCATCCCCGCCAGGCTGGATGGGAGGTGGGCTCCCCAGTAACAGGGATGGGGGGAACACAGGGATGTGTGTCTGATAGAACCGTGAGCTGGAGGTTGTGTGACGTATAAAGGCGGTAGGAGATACTGACAAGGCAGTATAGTATAGACTCTACTCTGCTCTGTCCACACAGATGTATTAGTTCAACAGCAATCACATGATACTGTACAGTCATGGCCAAAAGGTTTGAGAATGACACAAACATTCATTTCCTAAGTTTGCTTCTTCAGTGTATTTAGATATTGTCAGATGTTACTATGGAATACTGAAGTATATTTAAAAGCATTTCATACCGGTCAACGGCTTTTATTGACAATTACATGAAGTTGATGCAAAGAGTCAATTTTTGCAGTGTTGACCCTTTTTCAAGACGTCATGGCATGCTGTCAATTAACTTCTGGGCCACATCCTGACTGATGGAAGCCCATTCTTGCATAATCGATGCTTGGAGTTTGTCAGAATTTGTGGGTTGTTTGTTTGTCCACCTGCCTCTTGAGGATTGACCACAAGTTCTCAATGGGATTAAGGTCTGGGGAGTTTCCTGGCCATGGACCCGTAAAATCAATGTTTTGTTCCCCGAGCCACTTAGTTATCACTTTTGCCTTATGGCAAGGTGGTCCATAATGGTGGTGAAGGTATTGTTCATCACCAAACTGTTTCTGGATGGTTGGGAGAAGTTGCTTTCAGAGGATGTGTTGGTACCATTCTTTATTCATGGCTGTTTTCTTAGGCAAAATTGTGAGTGAGACCACTCCTTTGGATGAGAAGCAACCCAACACATGAATGGTCTCAGGATGGTTTACTGTTGGCATGACACAGCGCTCACCTTGTCTTCTTGGGACAAGCATTTTTACGGATGCCCCAAACAATCGGAAAAGAGATTCAGAGAAAATGATTTTACCCCAGTCCAATCCCTGTATCTTTTGCAGAATATCAGTATGTCCCTGATGTTTTTCCTGGAGAGAAGTGGCTTCTTTGCTGCCCTTCTTGACACCAGGCCATCCTCCAAAAGTCTTCACCTCCCTATGTGTGCAGATGCACTCACACCTGCCATTCCTGAGCAAGCTCTGTACTGGTGGTGCCCCGATCCCGCAGCTGAATCAACTTTAGGAGACGGTCCTGGCGCTTGCTGGATTTGCTTGGGCGCCCTGAAGCCTTCTTCACAACAATTGAACCACTCTCCTTGAAGTTCTTGATGATCTGATAAAATGGTTGATTTAGGCGCAATCTTACTGGCAACAATATCCTTGCCTGTAAAGTCCTTTTTGTGCAAAGCAATGATGACAGCACGTGTTTCCTTGCAGCTAACAATGGTTGACGGAGGAAGAACAATGATTCCAAGCACCAACCTCCTTTTGAAGCTTCCAGTCTGTTATTCAATCTCAATCAGCTTGACAGTGATCTCCAGCCTTGTCCTCGTCAACACTCACATCTGTGTTAATGAGAGAATCGCTGACATGTCAGCTGGTCCTTTTGTGGCAGGGCTGAAATGCAGTGGAAATGTTTTTTGGGGATTCAGTTCATTTGCATGGTAAAGAAGGAGTTTGCAATTAATTGCAATTCATCTGATCACTCTTCATTTCATTCCGGAGTATATGCAAATTGCCATCATACAAACTGAGGCAGCAGACTGAAAATTAATATTTGTGTCATCCTCAAAACTTTGTCACGACTGTATAAGACTGTCACATGTTCTAACATTTATTTTATTCCATACCACCACTTTACATGCTATTTCCTGTTTAGTTCAGAAATACAATTGGAGGTCTGAACAAAGTATGTTATCTCTCCTAATAGAGGGAATAGAGGGAATATTAGTCAAGGCAGGGTACACTCTCCTTTTTTAAAACCCTTTTTGTGGATACAGGTAGAACCCCTTTGGGTTCCATACATAGGGTTCTACATGGAACCAAAAGGGGTTTTACCTGGACCCAAAAATAGTTTTACTTGGAATCAAAAAGGGTTATCCTATGGGGACAGCCGAAGAACCCTTTGGGAGCCCTTTTTTCTAAGAGTGTAGACCCTCCACTACCCTCTACCAACATGACAAAGAGTACAGGTTGTCTCATTCTTCTTACCATATAAGGCAGACACACCAGGTCCTGAGTACAGCCCTGTCATGTAAGCTGCGTGAAGCCTGCAGTGCAGAGAGTGTACCAATCGATGTTTTAAAGCACTGCTCTGCCCTATAGATATAAATCTAGTAGAACAGGGATACTTCTTCTTAAGGTCATGTCTTTCAAGACACTGTTTCTGAATCATCGTAAAAAGAAGAGGGAAAATGAAAAGGCATACTTTGAGGCACGCCTTCAAACTAAATTCCAATACTAAGGATGATTAATATGAAATGGCTGTACAGAAGTAAAATAGAATGAAAGGGAGATAGTGAGAGGGAGAGATGAGTGAGAGAGAAAGCGAATCTCAGAGAGCTGAAGAGAGACCAAAAGTCTGTTTT
Organism: Oncorhynchus gorbuscha; assembly: GCF_021184085.1. Classification (NCBI taxonomy): domain Eukaryota; kingdom Metazoa; phylum Chordata; class Actinopteri; order Salmoniformes; family Salmonidae; genus Oncorhynchus; species Oncorhynchus gorbuscha. Next base: position 20,715,480 of record NC_060177.1, on the reverse strand, counting down.
ATTAGATGGCAGCAGATGGTAGTTGGTGATTTATGTGTTAATACACTCTGAATCAGTTCACTCTCCCCACACCCAGACCACCCATCTCCACAGAAACAGGGATGGAGGAGTGAGCTCGGAAGAAAAATGACAGGCAATAATCTGGGAAACCAGAGAGGGTGAAAACGTAATATACAGTTATTCCAGATCATTGGGAATGAGTCCGATGGAGAGAGAGAAATAGATAGTTTGTTCTTTTTGATCAATGAAGAATGCCAGTGTGAGAGAGGATGAGAGGGTGTCTTGAAGGGGCACAATTTCTGAAGGAGTTAATGACTACATTAGCCTCATGTTTTCATGATGCACTGATAAAAAAATCACACATACACAGATACATATACACACACCAATGGGGGAAATATGTACAGTCATGCTGTATGGCTGTATGGGATGCTAGTTCCAGCCTATAGCATCAAAGCAGTGTGAAAACCTGTGGAGTACAAAGCATATGCAGAATTCATAACTATCACACTCTTAGACAGATATCCATACTGAGTGAATTCCATGGAGGCCCATCACAAACAAAGGGGTCTCAATCACTCTCTGTTTCTGCTGGGCATTGGGTACAAAGAGTGGAGGGCCACTTAGCTCCATAGAGCCCTGCCAGCACTGAATAACAATGAAGAGTGTTGGGTTTTAATCTCCTGAATTTGGCTTCAGAGCAGAGCGCGAGACGTCTAGTGCTCTACAGGCTTCAGATGGAAGGATGGAGAGAGGGTGGAGAGAGAGGGACACAGGGCCGTCTGAGTGGTAACAGAGGGAGAGTAAACAGAGTGCCAGAGGGGAGGAAGGAGGTGATGAGGTGTGTGGAAAGGAAAACAGTGTGTGAGTTGAAGGGGCACAGGACCAAAGTGAGCTGGTTCTCATCTACGGCTTTATTCCTCTTTCTCTTGCCTTCTCTCTGTTTCTCTCTCCCTCTCCCTCTTTTCATCCTTCTCTCTTTAGTCCTAATTGAAAGCTATCAGCTCCACTTTCACAATTAGTTAACATACACTCAGTATACAACTCATTAAGAACACCCGCTCTTTCCATGACATAGACTGACCAGTAGAATCCAGGTGAAAGCCATGATCCCTTGAAACTTGCCAAATCCACTTTAAATCAGTGTAAATGAAGGGGAGGAGAGAGGTTAAATAATTATTTTTAGCCTTGAGACAATTGAGACTTCGATTGTGTATGTGTGCCATTCAGAGGGTGAATGGCCAAGACAAACTACTTACATGCCTTTAATAAAAAGGGGTATGGTAGTGTCATGTGCACCGGTTTCTGTCAAGGACTGCAACGCTGATGGGTTTTTCACACTCAGTTTCCCGTGTGTATCAAGAATGGTGAACCACCCACAGGACATCCAGCCAACTAAACAAAACTGTGGGATGCATTGGAGTCAACATGGGGAAGCATCCCTGTGAAACCTTGTAGAGTCCATGCCCCGACGAATTGATGCTGTTCTGAGTGCAAAAAAACTCACTATTATGAAGGTGTTCCTAATATTTAGTATACTCAGTACATCTAAATACTACAAAGTTTCCAGAAAAATGAAAGAATGGAAATGGAGGAACAGCTCAGCGCTGAACTGGAAGTGCAGGGTTTAGTTATGGCCCTTAAAGCTAGGGGTGTGGGGTTCCACGGAGACTACTGGATATGTTGCGTAGCTAGAAATGCAAAAAATGGAGGGTCACAGGGAATTGTCTAAGGGTGAAGTGGGCAGAACACTCGTCACCCACTCCATGGTTTAGTCTGTGTGGCTTGGAAACTGGCCAGGCGGTGTCTCTTTGAGCATGGTTTCTTGGTGTGCATGGAGATTGTTCCACATGCTTTCTAGCTCTCCCACTCACTCAACCCTCGCCAGTGTTCCAGCGTTCCAGTAGCAGAATCAATGGCATGCTCTCCCTGTCCGCTCAACCATACTTAAATCAATAGGATTCAGCAAATCAGATGCATTAAAACCACCCTCAGTGTCTCTACACCAACAATACAGTCCATCATAACCTTTACTGTGAACCTTACTAAGAAACAGATCAACCTACAGTTGACAACATTCACCCATGCAATTTTAGTAACAGGGACCTCTCATTATTTATCAACAGGTGAAATGAATGAGTGACCAGTATTACACACACGAACACACAATGGCTCCTATATCATGAACATACCTTAAAGCGTGTCATCATATGCTACGTTAAAGATCCACAGTCGTTGTACAGGGGTTATACAGGGGCACAGAGAAAGGTCATGATCACTTGTGGAAACTTCATTAAGAATATGGATGTTATGAGTGGCGAGAAATGGCAAGACACTAACCATTCTGTGCAATGTCAGCACTGTAAAAACAACACCCCAAAATTGAGTTGTTTTTACTCATTTGTATTAACTGGTTCCAGTTACTTATATTAAGGAACTGTATGAAGTAAGTGTTTACTAAATATTTCGGTCCAAGTGTTACCTGAACTAAACAAAAAAAATGGTTGGCCCAAACTTAGCTCCAACTTGAGAAAAATTAAAATGAAGTCCATTTAAAATAGTTTCTCTACGTGTTCATTTAACTTTAATTGGGCATCTTAACTAAAAATGGCTGTGCAACTTGGTACAAAAACATACATTTTTAATTTTTATTTATGCATTTATCCTTTATCTAGGCATGTCAGTAAAATAACAAATTCTTATTGACAATGACTGCCTACACCAGACAGCACTGGGCGAATTGAGCGGCACCCTATGGGACTCCCAATCACGGCCAGATGTGATACAGTCTGGAATCAAACCAGGGACTGTAGTGATTCCTCTTGCACCGAGATGCAGTGCCTTAGACCGCTGTGTCACTCGGGAGCACAACATACGATGGTTTCAACTTAAATATATATATTTTTACCCGTGGTCCTTCTGTAGCTCAGTTGGTAGAGCATGGTGCTTGTAACGCCAGGGTAGTGGGTTCGATTCCTGGGACCACCCATACGTAGAATGTATGCACACATGACTGTAAGTCGCTTTGGATAAAAGCATCTGCTAAATGGCTTGTTATTATTATTATTACCCATTTTTCTCCCCAATTTCTTGGTATCGAATTGGTAGTTACAGTCTTGTCTCATAGCTGCAACTCCCGTACGGACTTGGGAAAGGCTACGGTCGAGAGCCGTGCATCTACCGAAACACAACCCAACCAAGTCGCACTGCTTCTCGACACAATGCCCTCTTAACCTGGAAGCCAGCCGCACCAATGTGTTGGAGGAAACACCGTAGACTCGACGACCGTGTCAGCATGCACTGCTCCTGGCCAGCCACAGGAGTCGCAGGTGCTGTGATGGGACAAGGACATCCCTGCTGGCCAAACCCTCCCCTAACCAGGACGATGCTGGGCCAAACAAAAGGAACATTTGTTGTCTCACTGGGAGTCTTGTAAGTGAAAACATCCAAAAATCAAAGGTAAACTATTCATTTGATTGCTTTTCGTGACCAAGTTACCTGATGCTAAGTGTACTTACTGTGTTTTGTCTAGCGATCAATAAACTTACAGAAATGCTTGTATTGCTTTCGCTGTAAAGCATAATTTCAAAATCTAAGACGACAGGTGGATTAAGAAAAGGGTAAACTGTGTTTTGCAATATTGCACTTGTGATTTCATGAATATTTTCTAGTAATATTATTTGACTGTGGCACTATGCTATTCAACGTTGCTGTGACAAATATAACGGATCTGGGATGGGTGGTTCAGAAAGGTTAAAGGCAATGCTACAAAATTTCAAATTGAGTATATGTCTGATCCACTGGAAATGTGATGAAAGTAATATAAGCTGAAATAAATCATTCTTTCTACTCGTATTCTGACATTTCACATTCTTAAAGTAGAGTGGTGATCCTAACTGACCTAAGACATATATTTTTATCTAGGATTAAATGTTGGGAATTGTGAAAAACAGTTTAAATGTATTTGGCTAAGGTGTACTTAAACTTCCGACTTCAACTATATCAACATTTGTAAAATATTTCAGCAGAAATCATTGTATGTTAGAAGCACTGTGTGTTTGTAACTACTATAGTTCCACAGCCTTCTTTTGTATGTAAGATTTTTATATTTAATTTATTTACAACTGCGACCTGGCCAAGCTAAAGCAAAGCAGTTTGACACATACAACAGAGTTACACATGGAGTAAAACATATACAGTCAATAATACAGTAGAAAAATAAGTATATATACAGTGTGAGCAGTAGATGAGTGTGCAAAGTAGAAATACTGGGGTGCAAACGAGATAAATAACTGCATTAGGGGAAGAGGTAGTTGTTTGGGCTATTTATAGATGGGATATGTACAGGTGCAGTGATCTGGGAGCTGCTCTGACAGCTGGTGCTTAAAGCTAGTGAGGGAGACAAGCGTTTCCAGTTTCAGAGATTTTTGTAGTTTGTTCCAGTCATTGGCAGCAGAGAACTGGAAGGAGAGGCGGCCAAGGGAGGAATTGGCTTTGGGGTTGCCAAGTGAGCTATACCTGCTGGAACGCGTGCTACGGCTGGGTGCAGCTATGGTGACCGGTGAGCAGAGATAAGGCGGGGCTTTACCTATCAGGGTCTTGTAGATGACCTGAAGCCAGTGGGTTTGGGCGACGAGTATGAAACGAGGGCCAGCCGACGAGAGAATACAGGTCGCAGTGGTGGGTGGCATAAGGGGCTTTGGTGACAGAATGGATGGCACTGTGATAGACTGCATCCAGTTTGCTGATTAAAGTACTGGAAGCTATTTTGTAAATGACATCGCCGAAGTCGAGGATCAGTAGAATAGTCAGTTTTACGAGGGAATGTTTGGAGACGTGAGTGCAGGAGGCGTTGTTGCGAAATAGGAAGCCGATTCTAGATTTAATTTTGGATTGGAGATGTTTAATAGTCTAGCCCGACACCTAGGGATTTGTAGTGGTCTACATAGTCAGAACACTCCAGAGTAGTGATGCTATTTGGGCGGGTGAAAACGGTTGAAAAGCATGCATTTGGTTTTACTAGTGTTTAAGAGCAGTTGGAGGCCACGGAAGGAGTGTTGTATGGCATTGAAGCTCATTTGGAGGTTAGTTAATACAGTGTCCAAAGAATGGCCAGATGTATACAGGGCCAGATGTATACAGATGTTGTCTGCGTAGAGGTGGATACGGGAATCACCCGCAGCAAGAGCGACATCATTGATGTATACAGAGAAAAGAGTCGGCCCAAGAATTGAACCCTGTGGTACCCTCAGAGACTGCCAGAGGTCCAGACAACAGGCCTTCCGATTTGACACACTGAACTCTGAGAAGTAGTTAGTGAACCAGCCGAGGCAGTCATTTGAGAAACCAAAGATGTCGAGTCTGCCGATAAGAATGTGGTGATTGACTGAGTCGAAAGCCTTGGCCAGGTCGATGAAGACAGCTGCACAGTGCTGTCTTTTATCGATGGCGGTTATGATATCGTTTGTACCTTGAGCGTGGCTGAGGTGCACCCGTGACCAGCTCGGTAACTGGATTGCACAGCAGAGAATGTACGGTGTGATTCAAAGTGGTCAGTGATCAGTTTTTTCACTTGGCTTAGGAAGATTTTGGAAATGCAGGGCAGGATGGATATAGGTATATAACAGGTTGGGTCTAGAGTGTCACCTCCGAAGAGGGGGATGACCGCGGCAGCTTTCCAATCTGTAGGTATCTCGCACGATACAAAAAAGAGGTTGAACAGACTGGTAATAGGGGTTGCAACAATGGCGGCGGATAATTTTAGAAAGAGAGGGTCCAGATTGTCTAGCCCAGCTGATATGTAGGAGTCCATGTTTTGCAGATCTTTCAGAACATCTGCTCACCGGGTTGGGGTGAAGGAGAAGCTGGGGAGGCTTGGACAAGTAGCTGCGGGGGGTGTGGAGCTATTGGCCGGGGTTGGGGAAGCCAGGAGGAAAGCATGGCCAGCCTTGGAGAAATGCTTGTTGAAATTCTTGATTATCGTGGATTTATCAGTGGTGAAAGTGTTACCTCAGTAGATTTGGCAGCTGGGAGGAGGTGCTCTTATTCTCCATGGACATTACAGTGTCCCTAAACGTTTTGGAGTTAGAGCTACAGGATGAAAATTTCTGTTTGAAAAAGCTAGTCTTTGTTTTCCTGACTGTAATGGTATTGGTTCCTGACTTCCCTGAAAAGTTGCATATCGCGGGGACTATTCGATGCTAGTGTAGTCCGCCACAGGATGTTTGTGCTGGTCGAGGGAGTCAGGTCTAGAGTGAACCAAGGGCTATATCTGTTCTTAGTTCTACATTTTTTGAAAGGGGCATGCTTATTTAAGATGGTGAGGAAATTACTTTTAACTTCTTTGCGCACAGAACCCGTTAGCAGGATGAAATTTGACAAACATACGGTGATCGCTACATAAAGTCATATTAAACATTCATGAAATGTCTCACATGTTTTGAAAGCCTAGAATCTTGCTAATCCAACTGGATTGTCAGATTCAAAGGATTTACTGTGAAAGAATACGATGCGATTATCTGAGGATAGAGCCCCATAAAAAATCAACTATTTCAACCAGCACAGGCGTAACAAAATCAAACTGCAATAAAATAGTTTACCTTTGACAATCTTCCTCTGTTTGCAATCCCAATGCTCATTGTTACACAATGAATGGTCTTTGTTTGATAAAATCCATTTTTATAGCCTAACACAAAACATTTTGTGAACCGCTTGCATTGTGAATTCAGTCTCATTCCATTTGACGACACATTCGATGTAAATACACACACGAAACGTGACTTTTCCAGTCATGTTTGGTTTCATTACAATCAACTGGTTTGTTTGTAACACAACCAAACGTGATGGGTCATTTCATGGGACGTATTGACTGAAAGAAACCGATTTGAAGACAACAAGTAATGACATCATTGTGTACCAATGATATGACCGCTGTTTCGTTGATTGACTATATTTTAACCCAATGACCACAGATCGTCTTGAAATCTAGCTGGATAGATAGCCAATGAGTTGAGGTAAACGGCAATATGTAATGTTTATGTTTTGGAAGACCAACCCATGTAGTAAACTCCGGCATAAAGAGGGTCATTCGCCATTGAAGTTTCATGTCGGAAGGAGTAACGCAGAGTTACGCAGAGTTGGTTTGGTAAAACGCATCTTCAGCTGTTTATATATCAATCAGTATGGTGACTAAGTCAGGCAAAGCTAAATCTAAGTCTTGATATACAGATGTACACACAATTTTAGAAGAAATTGATCGGGAAAATGAGACAGATTGTTGGAGGACGATTCATTTAGCGATTCCCAAAGAGAGGAATCTTTTTTGAACGGAGAGGACATCGTTTTTGGACTGCTAAGTTTTTCTCATGCCAATTACCATTGTTTGAAATTAATAATATAAATTATTATTTGTGAAATGAAATAGCCTATTTGAGGCTGTTGAGCGGAGGGCAGGCCCACAACAATGACCAAAGTGAAATGGAGACAGTAGATCTAGCTGGTCTGTCATAATATAATAGAGACAGTAGATCGAGCTGAAATGTCATAATATAATAGAGACAGGAGATCTAGCTGGTCTGTCATAATATAAATGAGACAGTAGATCTATCAGGTCTATAATAATAGATGAGATGAGGAATAAGAATAAGAATAAGATGAGGCCTGTAATTTTCATCATAGGTACACTTCAACTATGACAGACAAAATGAAAAAAGAAAGTCCAGAAAATCACATTGTAGGATTATTTTATTAATTAATTTGCAAATTATGGTGGAATATAAGCATTTGGTCAATAACAAGTTTCTCAGTACTTTGTTATATACCCTTTGTTGGCAATGACAGAGGTCAAACGTTTTCTGTAAGTCTTCAAAGTTTTCACACACTGTTGCTGGTATTTTGGCCCATTCCTCCATGCAGATCTCTTCTAGAGCAGTGATGTTTTGGGGCTGTTGCTGGGCAACACGGACTTTCAACTCCCTCCAAAGATTTTCTATGGGGTTGAGATCTGGAGACTGGCTAGGCCACTCCAGGACCTTGAAATGCTTCTTACGAAGCCACTCCTTCGTTGCGGGGCAGTGTGTTTGGGATCATTGTCATGCTGAAAGACCCAGCCACGTTTCATCTTCAATACCCTTGCTGATGGAAGGAGGTTTTCACTCAATCTCACGATACATGGCCCCATTCATTCTTTCCTTTACACGGATCAGTCGTCCTGGTCCCTTTGCAGAAAAACAGCCCCAAAGCATGATGTTTCCACCCCCATGCTTCACAGTAGGCATGGTGTTCTTTGGATGCAACTCAGCATTCTTTGTCCTCCAAACACAACGAGTTGAGTTTTTACCAAAAAGTTCTATTTTGGTTTCATCTGACCATATGACATTCTCCCAATCTTCTTCTGGATCATCCAAATGCTCTCTACCAAACTTTAGACGGGCCTGGACATGTACTGGCTTAAGCAGGCGGACACGTCTGGCACTGCATGATTTGAGTCCCTGGCAGCGTAGTGTGTTACTGATGGTAGGCTTTGTTACTTTTGTCCCAGCTCTGCAGGTCATTCACTAGGTCCCCCCGTGTGGTTCTGGGATTTTGTCTCACCGTTCTTGTGATCATTTTGACCCCACGGGGTGAGATCTTGCGTGGAGCCCCAGATCGAGGGAGATTATCAGTGGTCTTGTATGGCTTCCATTTCCTAATAATTGCTCCCACAGTTGATTTCTTCAAACCAAGCTGCCTACCTATTGCAGATTCAGTCTTCCCAGCCTGGTGCAGGTCTACAATTTTGTTTCTGGTGTCCTTTGACAGCTCTTTGGTCTTGGCCATAGTGGAGTTTGGAGTGTGACTGTGAGGTTGTGGACAGGTGTCTTTTATACTGATAACAAGTTCAAACAGGTGCTATTAATACAGGTAACGAGTAGAGGACAGAGGAGCCTCTTAAAGAAGTTACAGGTCTGTGAGAGCCAGAAATCTTGCTTGCTTGTAGGTGACCAAATACTTATTCACCATAATTTGCTAATTAATTAATTAAAAATCCTACAATGTGATTTTCTGGGAAAAAAAATTCTCCATTTTGTCTGTCATAGTTGAAGTTTACCTATGATGGAAATTATTGGCCTCATATTTTTAAGTGGGAGAACTTGCACAATTGGTGGCTGACTAAATACATTTTTGCCCCACTGTAACAGCCTTCAACAGTGAGAGACTTATTTCTGGAGAGATTTATTTTTTAAATTACAAGCTCGAACTGTTTGGGCATAGACCTGGAAAGTTAGTCTGCAAAGTTCTGTCAATTTCTGGAGTAGATTGCACCTCCTCCCCTTTTGGCAGTTCTATCGTGATGGAAAAAGTTGTAGTTGGATGGAAATCTCCAAATTTTTGTTGGTCTTCCTAAGCCAGGATTCAGACACAGCGGGGACATCAGGGTTGGTGGAGGGTGCTTAAGCAGTGAGCAAAAAAAAGTAGGAAGGAGGCTTCGGATGTTAACATGCATGAAACCAAGGCTTTTTCCAATTACAGTAGTCAACAACTGAGAGTGCCTGGGGATAAGCAGGGCCTGGGTTAACCTCCACATCACCCGAGGAACAGAGGAGGAGGAGGGTACAGCTAAAGGCTATCAATACTTGTCTAGTGCGTTGTGGAGATTTGAGACAAAGCAATCACAGGTGCTGATTGGGAGAGCAAGCTAAGACAACAACAGCTAATCAGATAAGACAACAACAGGTAAAACGGTAATGAATGGGAAGTGAGGGTCGGTTAACTACACACAGGGCCTGAGTTTGAGGCTGGGGTTGACAAGAACAAAAAACTAAACTAAAATAGATTAATGAACAGTCCAGCAGGCATCAGCTATGTAGCCAAGTGATCATAGGGTCCAGTGAACAGCAATAGATGGAACAGGGAAGCCGCGGGGTAGTCATTACTATGCTAGCACGTGGGAGATTTAAAGTTAGCGTTTAAAGATAGCAGGCCGAGGTTAGTAGAAGCGTCTGCGCATACGTCCGGCAAAGACTGGTTGAGGGCACTGCGGATGGAGTTCTGTCGGCAGACCAGTCGTGGTGGTATGGCGGGGTGCCGTGTTAAAGAGTCCAGGTCAGATGGCGAAAGAGGTATTGTAGTTATAGTAATTTTGTTTGCTAGTCGGGAGATGCGCTTGGCTCGCGACTAAATGGTGCGAGCTTCAGGGGCAGAGGCATAATAAGCCAATATGGCGACTCGGTAGCAGCTAGCTAGCAGTGATGATCCGATGCAAAGGTCAAGAGCTTACGGCAAGGATCCGGTGGAGTAGTGGGTTCTAGCAGTTTTGGGGTAGAGTCGGGAGGAAGGCCTGGCTCAGAGCTAGCTTCGGGGCTGGGTAACTCGGTGGCAGCTAGCTAGCTGTGATGATCAGGAGTAATGGTCCAGGGCTTTACGGCTGGAATCCGGCGTTGTAGTGGAGAAAACAGTCTGATAGTGGCAGGCTGGCAAGTATTATCCAGGCTATAAAATGGCTGGTGTCTGTGGGGAAAGTGAAGACCGCTAGCAGTGGCTGACAATGACTAAATAGCTAGTAGATAATTCACTCATTAGCTTCTGACATCTAGCTTCCGATGGATCCGTATCACATTGGGTGAGGCTGGCTACCGGAAGGTATATTTCATTTAAAAATGGAAAGGAGATTAAAAAATAAAATTAAAAATATACAAAAAAAAATACAAAATACAAGTAGTACATGAGAGAACAACAAACCACTGCTACACCATCTTGGTTCAAGTAATTTATCAACTTGTTTAACCGCCACACCATTCATTACCAGATTCAGCCTAGGTCTAGAACTTAAGGAATGATTTGTACCCAATACAATGCTCTTAGTTTTAGTGATGTTCAGGACCAGTTTTTACTGGCCACCCATTCCAAAACAGACTGCAAATCTTTGGTAAGGATTTCAGTGACTTCATTAGCTGTGGTTGCTGATGTGTATATGGTTGAATCATCAACATACATGGACACACATGCTTTTTGTAATGCCAGTGGCAGGTCATTGGTAAAAAATAGAAAAGAGTAGATGGCCTAGAGAGCTACCATGCGGTACACCAGACTTTACATGTTAGAGACGCTTCCATTAGACACGCTTCCATTAAAGAAAACCCTTTGAGTTCTATTAGATAGCTCTGAATCTACTATATGGCAGAGGCTGAGAACCCATAGCACTTAAGTTCTCAACAACAGGTTATGGTCGATAATATCAAAGGCTGCACTGAAATCTATCACCACAGCTCACTCAATCTTCATATTATCAATTTCTTTCAACCAATCATTAGTCATTTGCATCAGTGCAGTACATGTTGAGTGCCCTTCTCCATAAGCATGCTGAAAGTCTGTTAATTTGTTTACAGAGATATAGCATTGTATTTGGTCAAATACAAGCTAAGAGCTGGCAGCAAGCTTATAGGTCTGCGGTTAGAACCAGGAATGTTCGCTTTACCACTCTTGGGTAGCGGAATTACTTTGGCTTCCCTACAAACCTGAGGACAAAGACTTTCCTCCAGGCTCAGATTAAAAATATGACAGATAGGAGTGGCTATAGAGTCAGCCATCATCCTCAGTAGCTTTCAATCTGAGTTGTCAATGCCAGGTTTGTCATTATTGATCGTAAACTATAGTTTTTCCACCTCTCCCACACTAACGTTACAAAATTCAAACTTGCCCTTCTTTTATTTCATTATTTGTTTTTTTATGCATGAACATAATTGCTCACCGTTTGTCGTGGGCATTTCCTGCCTATGTTTGGCAATGAAATAATCATTAAAATAATTGGCAACATCAAATGATTTTGTGATTCGATGAAAGAATGTCTTCTGCCCATAATTGAACTTAAGGTACTCGAAAGTTTATTTTCAATCATTTTTATATCACTGATCTTGGCTTCATAATAAAGTTTATTCTTCTTTTTGTTGTTTAGTCACATCATTTCTTAATTTACAGTAAATAAGCCAGTCAGATGTACAGCCAGACTTAGCCACTCCTTCTGCCCCATCTCTTTCAACCATACAGTTTTTCAATTCCTTATCAATTCATGGAGCCTTAACAGCCAGTTTCTTAACATGTGCATGTTTATCAGTTAATTGGAAGAAGCAATTTCATAAATGTATCAAGTGCAGCGTCTGGATGCTCGTCATTAATCAAATCAGACCAACAAATATTTTTAACATCATCCACATAAGAGTCACAGCAAAATATTTTGTATGATCTCTTATACATTATTTTAGCCCCAGCTGTTGGAACTTTGGCTTTCCTATATATAGCCACAATATTGTGATCACTGCATCCAATGGGAATGGATATAGCTTTAGAACAAAGTTCTACAGCATTAGTAAAGATGTGATCGATACATGTGGATGATCTTGTTCCTGTATTGTTTGTAAACACCCTGGTAGGTTGATTAATAACCTGAACCAGATTACAGGCACTGGTTACAGTAAGAAGCTTCCTCTTGAGCGGACAGCTTGTTGAAAACCAGTCAATATTCAGGTCCCCAAGAAAGTAGACCTCTGTTTACATCACATACAATATCAAGCATTTCACACAAATTATTTAGATACTGACTGTTAGCACTTGGTGGCCTAAAGCAACACCCCAAATGAAAAGGCCAAGTGCAACTGCAACCACAACACTTCAAAAACACTTGACATAAGATTCTCTAAACATTACAGGGATATGGCTCTGAATATATACAGCAACTCCTCCCCCATAAGCATTGTCTCTTCTATAAATGGTATATCCTTGTATTGCTACTGTATCAATGAATTATTTAAGAGAGTCTCAGAAATGGCTAATATATGAATGTTTACTGATGTTGGCAAGTTATTGATTTCATTAACCTTATTTCTAAGGCTACATATATTAATATGGGCTATTTTCAGCCCTTTCCTGCACAACTTATCTGAGAGACATAATATTGAAAAGGGCAGACAAAGCAAGAAAATAAATGTACATTCAGCAGTCCATTAATCAATTAGTGTGAGTGTGTGCTGCGGGGTTGAGGCTACAGACCCATAGATTTGGCACTCTCATCCCTTCCAGGCTTCTGGGAGGGAGGGTGGACAAAGAGCATAGCAGATGTATGCAATGTCCCCACGCGCTCTGGCAGCTTTCATGGCTGGGATCAGTTCTTTCCTCTTCTGGCGCACAGCTTCAGGATAGTCCTCATTGAGGAAGATATACGTTCCTATCAAGTTCTTGGCTCTTTCCAGATCAGCTACCTTGTCCTTGAACCTCAGGAACTTGACCACTATCGGCCTGGGCCTATCACCTGGGCTGGTGGTGGGTTTTCCAGTCCTATGGGCTCGCACCACCTCAAATCTTCCTGTGGGCCATCTTCAATTTCTCAAAGATCATTTCCCTCACTGTCCACAGACTCCATCCAAATGTGGAGATTCTGCATGCCTGTCCACAACCATGTTGTTTTGCCTTGATTGTCCCTCGAGATAGTCCGATTTCTCTCTTATCATGGATTCACACGCAGAACGGATGTTTCATCTTGCTCTTCTCCTGTTTCAACTAGTCGAGCTGACCCTGGGAGAACTGCAAACTGTTCTTCAGGTCCTGGACTTTTCTGGTCAGGTTGTCCATTCTTTTATTAGTAGAATCCATGAGTATTTGGACAAAACAGTTGAAATTATTTTCTTGTTGTTGTAACAACTGCTTATAGGTCTCTTTTTGTTTGTTTAAAAGATCCTTCACATGTGACATAGAGACACCACTGGCACTGTCCTCAACGGTACTCCCACCAGCTTTGGTCTTTGTCATGGTAGCTAGAAACTTATGTTAGGCTGTTACTCCTCGCAGTTCCAGACAGAGCAGGTCACAGGGTAAATTGAAAACAAACAGCAGGGATCTAGACAGCCACAAACCCGGGACAATCCGCGGTCACAGCCACAATGGCTTGAGTTTGAGCTGCAATATATATACAATTGTATATGTAGTGTATAATTATGCTCCCTTTCTCTGGTGTGTTGTCCTACATCAAGCACACTCACCTCCATATGTATTTGGAGAGTGAAGAAAAAACTATATTTGGCTCTATACTCCAGCATTTTGAATTGGAGATCAAATATTTCATACAAGGTGAAATACAGAATGTTACCTTCTATTTGACTATTTTTATTCATACTGTATCTGTTTTACTGTTTTGAAACAAAAGCACTGTATGTATTGAGTCCCCCCATTTGAAGAAGTCATAAATAAGTGAACAAATTAACATATTACAGTAGTCAAAAGTTTAGTATTTGGTCCCATATTCCTAGCAAGTAATGACTACATCAAGCTTGGGACTCTAAAAAACATTGGATGTATGTGCAGTTTGTTTTGGTTGTGTTTTTATCAGGTATTAAGGTAAGATCCAAGTGCAGACTGGGTGAAGTAACAATGTTTATTGTAACAGGCGCAGGCAAACGACAGGTCAGTGTAGGCAGGGGTTGATAATCCAGAGAAGGAGAAAAGGTACAGGATGGCAGGCATTCTCAGGGACAGGCAGAGTGGTCAGGCGTGCGGGTACAGGGTCAGGACAGGCAAGGTTCAAAATCCAGGAGGACGAGAAAAAAGGCCAGTTGGGAAAAGACAGGAGCTTACAGGACAAACACTGCTGGAGACAAGCACAAGGACAGGGGAAACATATCAGGGCGTGACTGTACACCTGTTGTATTCGGCGCACGTGACAAATAAACTTTGATTTGATTGGATTTACTCTGGGTCTCAAGTCTGCGTACACTTTTGGCTGGAGACAGCCTGGCCCTGCCGAGATGCATCGGCTTGGGAAGAAGTGAAACGGCAGTCTCAGGAGGCTCTTGGAGGGACTCGGGTAAGCTCGGATCCTCTCGGGGACGTAGACGCCGGGGACATCCAAGTTCATCAGCTGCAAGGTGGGATCCCTGAGTGAGTGAAATGGAGCACAATCGGACCTCTTCTCCCTCTTACGTTCCTGTAGCCGACAATCGATCCAGATGGTTAAAGCATTACATTACATTACATTTACATTTAAGTCATTTAGCAGACGCTCTTATCCAGAGCGACTTACAAATTGGTGCATTCACCTTATGACATCCAGTGGGACAGTCACTTAACAATAGTGCATCTAAAACTTATGGGGGTGGGGTGAGAGGGATTACTTAACCTATCCTAGGTATTCCTTCCAAACAAAAAGAGGTGGGGTGTCAGGTGTCTCCGGAAGGTGTGATTGACGGTTCCGCTGTCCTGGCCTCAAAATTATCTGAATAAATCTAAGATGAGGAAATTTGTTCCACCATTGCCAGGCGTTGTGGGGGCCAGGGCAGCGAACAGTTTTGACTGGGCTGATTGCTTAGAAACAGTGGAGCTGAATTACTTCCTCAGTGGTAGGGAGGTCAGAGCAGGCCAGAGGTGGATGAACGCAGTGCCCTTGTTTGGGTGTCTAGGGCCTGATCAGAGCCTGGAGGTACTGAGGTGCCGTTCCCTCACAGCTCCGTAGGCAAGCACCATGGTCTTGTAGCGGATGCGAGCTTCAACTGGAAGCCAGTGGAGAGAACGGAGGAGCGGGGTGACGTCACCACGCAGAGAGAACTTGGGAAGGTTGAACACCAGACGGGCTGCGGCGTTCTGGATGAGTTGAAGGGGTTTAATGGCACAGGCAGGGAGCCCAGCCAACAGCGACAGATAATAAATTGCAGTAATCCAGACGGGAGATGACAAGTGCCTGGATTAGGACCTGCGCCGATCTTCCTGTGTGAGGCAGGGTCGTACTCTGCGGATGTTGTAGAGCATGAACCTACAGGAACGGGCCACCGCCTTGATGTTAGTTGAGAACGACAGGGTGTTGTCCAGGATCACGCAAATGGTTCTTGCGCTCTGGGAGGAGGACACAATGGAGTTGTCAACCGTGATGGCGAGATCATGGAACGGGCAGTCCTTCCCCGGGAGGAAGAGCAGCTCCGTCTTGCCGAGGTTCAGCTTGAGGTGGTGAATCCGTCATCCACACTGATATGTCTGCCAGACATGCAGAGATGCGATTCCCCGCAGACGCCACCTGGTCATCAGAAGGGGAAAGGAGAAGATTAATTGTGTGTCGTCTGCATAGCAATGATAAGAGAGACCATGTGAGGTTATGACAGAGCCAAGTGACTTGGTGTATAGCGAGAATAGGAGAGGGCAGTAGAAGAAATCACAAGAACAGAGCCCTGGGGGACACCAGTGGTGAGAGCGCGTGGTGAGGAGACAGATTCTCGCCACGCCACCTGGTAGGAGCGACCTGTCAGGTGCTCAATAAGACAAGCGTGGGCCATCTTGGGGAGATGCCCAACTCGGAGAGGGTGGAGAGGAGGATCTGATGGTTCACAGTATCGAAGGCAGCCGATAGATCTAGAAGGATGAGAGCAGAGGAGAGAGAGTTAGCTTTAGCAGTGCGGAGCGAACATGAATCTCCGTGATACAGAGGAGAAGTCTCAGTTGAATGACTAGTCTTGAAACCTGACTGATTTGGATCAAGAAGGTCATTCAAGAGAGAGATAGCGGGAGAGCTGGCCAAGGACAGCACGTTCAAGAGTTTTGGAGAGAAAAGAAAGAAGGGATACTGGTCTGTAATTGTTGACATCGGAGGGATCGAGTGTAGGTTTTTTCAGAGTGAGTCGAGATCCGTCTGTAGTTCTCGGGCTGCCAGCTTATCTTTTACTGCATCTCCTCTGATAATCCGTGCAGGAACGTGTCGAACAGCGCTTCTGGGTTCCAGGTACCCTCCACTGCTAGTGTGCAGAACTCCACTTCATTGTCTACCACACTGAGGGTGTCCTGCAGAAGCTGGAGTAACTTCCGGGCAGCATCTCTCCCGGACACCAGAGCCGAAATCTTTTCACCTCTGCCATGAATACCTCCAGACTGAGGCAGACGGTGGATTGTTGCTCCCACACCACCGTGGTCCTTCTGTAGCTCAGTTGGTAGAGCATGGCGCTTGTAACGCCAGGGTAGTTTGTTCGATTCCCGCGACCACCCATACGTAGAATGTATGCACACATGATTGTAAGTCGCTTTGGATAAAAGCGTCTGCT
Source organism: Oncorhynchus gorbuscha (assembly GCF_021184085.1). NCBI lineage: Eukaryota > Metazoa > Chordata > Actinopteri > Salmoniformes > Salmonidae > Oncorhynchus > Oncorhynchus gorbuscha. Next base: position 20,698,435 of record NC_060177.1, on the reverse strand, counting down.
AAATGGCATATATTATTATTATTATATATTATTACACTACACTGTACTGTTTTCGTTTTTCGTTATTCACGGTACGTTTATTGTTTTGTATAGAGCGTTCAGTTTATGTGTTTAATAAACAACCATGGACACTTACCACACCGCATATTGGTCCTCCTCTCCTTCAACGGAAGAAAACCCTTACAAAGTTGATGTAGAGTCAATATTTGCAGTGTTGACCCTTCTTTTTCAAGACCTCTACAATCCGCCCTGGCATGCTGTCAATTAACTTCTGGGCCACATCCGGACTGATGGCAGCCCATTCTTGCATAATCAATGCTTGGAGTTTGTCAGAATTTGTGGGATTAGTTTGTCCACCCGCCTCTTGAGGAGTGACCACAAAGTTCAATGTGATTAAGGTCTGGGGAGTTTCCTGGCCATGGACCCGTAAAATCAATGTTTTGTTCCCCGAGCCACTTAGTTATCACTTTTGCCTTATGGCAAGGTGGTCCATCATGTTGGAAAAGGTATTGATCATCACCAAACTGTTCCTGGATGGTTGGGAAAAGTTGCTCTCGGAGGATGTGTTGGTACCATTCTTTATTCATGGGTGTGTTCTTAGCCAAAATTGTGAGTGAGACCACTCCCTTGGCTGAGAAGCAACCCCACATATGAATGGTCTCAGGATGCTTTACTGTTGGCATGACACAGGACTGATGGGAGCGCTCACCTTGTCTTGTCAAGCTTTTTTTCCGGATGCCCTAAACAATAGGAAAAGAGATTCAAAGAAAATGTCTTTATCCCAGAACTCAGCAGTCCAATCCCTGTACCTTTTGCAGAATATCAGGTCTGTCCTTGATGTTTTTCCTTGAGAGAAATGGCTTCTTTGCTGCCCTTCTTCACACCAGGCCATGCTCCAAAAGTCTTCACCTCACTGTGTGTGCAGATGCACTCACACCTGCCTGCTGCCATTCCTGAGCAAGCCCTGTACTGCTGGTGCCCCGATCCCGCAGCTGAATCAACTTTAGGAGATGGTCCTGGCGTTTTCTGGACTTTCTTGGGCGCTCTGAAGCCTTCTTCACATCTTCAAGCTCTCCTTGAAGTTCTTGATGATCTGATAAATGGTTGATTTAGGTGCAATCTTACTGGCAGCAAGATCCTTGCCTGTGAAGCACTTTTTGTGCAAAGCAATGACGACGGCACGTGTTTCCTTGCAGGTAACCATGGGGAGCTGTTGGCTGGGCTCCCTGCCTGTGCCATTAAACCCCTACAACTCATCCAGAACTCATCCAGAACGCCGCAGCCCGTCTGGTGTTCAACCTTCCCAAGTTCTCTCACGTCACCCCGCTCCTCCGCTCTCTCCACTGGCATCCAGTTGAAGCTCGCATCCGCTACAAGACCATGGTGCTTGCCTACGGAGCTGTGAGGGGAACGGCACCTCAGTACCTCCAGGCTCTGATCAGGCCCTGCACCCAAACAAGGGCACTGCGTTCATCCACCTCTGGCCTGCTCACCTCCCTACCACTGAGGAAGTACAGTTCCCGCTCAGCCCAGTCAAAAGTGTTCGCTGCTCTGGCCCCCCAATGGTGGAACAAACACCCTCACGATGCCAGGACAGCGGAGTCAATCACCACCTTCCGGAGACACCTGAAACCCCACCTCTTTAAGGAATACCTAGGATAGGATAAGTAATCCTTCTCATCCCCCCCCTTTAAGATTTAGATGCACTATTGTAAAGTGACTGTTCTACTGGATGTCATAAGGTGAATGCACCAATTTCTAAGTCGCTCTGGATAAGAGCGTCTGCTAAATGACTTAAATGTAAATGTAAATGATTGACAGAGGAAGAACAATGATTCCAAGCACCAACCTCCTTTTGAAGCTTCCAGTCTGTTATTGTAACTCAACCAGCATGACAGAGTGATCTCCAGCCTTGTCCTCGTCAACACTCATACCTGTGTTAACGAGAGAATCACTGACATGTCAGCTGGTCCTTTTGTGGCAGGGCTGAAATACAGTGGAAATGTTTTTGGGGGATTCAGTTCATTTGCATGGTAAAGAAGGACTTTGTAATTAATTGCAATTCATCTGATCACTCTTCATAACATTCTGGAGTATATGCAAATTGCCATCATACAAACTGAGGCAGACTTTGAAAAATAATATTTGTGTCATTCTCAAAACTTTTGGCCACGACTGTAGACTTCTGAGAACAAGCCTACAACAGATTCAGCAAGCTGTCAAATGATCATAAATTAAAGACAAAAGGAAGGCGTTTATCGGTGTCCAAAATTATTAGAACTAGGGAAGAACAGGGATGTTATGTCAGCTAAATAATTTTATCAAGTCACTGATGAGTGGCTACATGCTTTTCTTGTGCTGGAGTAGAGTGATAGTGTTTTGTTTTTAAAACTTCATCACTATCCATTACTGGAGTGTGCGTCTCCGGCATTGTTTCTTAGCGAATCAGGCTACAAAACAGGTCACGGCGAGACAAGATTCTCGCGAATGGGTTGAAAAATGTTGAATATTGATAAGAGGTAGTTGTGCATCGTCTTGATTCAAATTTTGCCCAAAACAGTTTCAGACTCGAGTGATTGATACAGTTTAAGTGTATGTAAACATCCGACTTTGGTTGGAATCATTAAAACTAGTTTTTCAACCACTCCATACAATTCTTGTTAAGTAATAAACTAGAGTTTTGGCAAGTCGGTTAGGACATCTACTTTGTGCATGACACAAGTCATTTTCCCAACAATTGTTTACAGACATTTCACTGTATCACAAAATTCCAGTGGGTCAGAAGTTAAAACACTAAGTTGACTGTGCCTTTAAACAACAAAACAAAATTCATGGCTTTAGAAGCTTCTGATAGGCTAATTGATATCATTTGTGTCAATTGGAGGTGTACCTGTGGATGTTTTTCAAGGCCTACCTTCACACTGACTCTTTGCTTGACATCATGGGAAAATCATAAGAAATCAGTCGAGACCTCAGAAAATAAATTGTAGACCTCCACAAGTCTGGTTCATCCTTTGGAGCAATTTCCAAATGCCTGAAGGTACCATGTTCATCTGTACAAACAATAGTACGCAAGTCTCCTAGAGATTAACCTACTTTGGTGCGAAAAGTGCAAATCAATCCCAGAACAAGAACAAAAGCCCTTGTGAAGATGCTGGAAGAAACAGGTACAAAAGTATCTATATCCACATTAAAACGAGTCCTATATTGTCATAACCTGAGAGGCCGCTCAGCAAGGAAGAAGCCACTGCTCCAAAACCACCATAAAAAAAATCCAGACTACGGTTTGCAACAGCACATGGGGACAACGATCGTACTTTTTTGGAGAAATGTCCTCTGGTCTGATGAAACAAAAATAGAACTGTTTGGACATAATTACCATAATCATGTTTGGAGGAGAAAGGGGGAGGCTTGCAAGCCGAAGAACATCCCAACCGTGAAGCACAGGGGTGCATCATGTTGTGGGGGTGCTTTGCTGCAGGAGAGACTAGTGTACTTCACAAAATAGATGGCGTCATGAGGGAGAAAAATTTTATGGATATTTTATGGATATATTGAAGCATCTTCCCAATGACCCTAAGCATACTTCCAAAGTTGAGGACAACAAAGTCAAGGTATTGGAGTGGCCATCACAAAGCCCTGACCTCAATCCTACACAAAAGTTGTGTGCAAAACTGAAAAAGCATGTGCGAGGACGGAGGCCTACAAACCTGACTCAGTTACAGCAGCTCTGTCAGGAGGAATGGGACAAAATTTAACCTAAGTTAAACAATTTAAAGGCAATGCTACCAAACACTAATTGAGTGTGTGTATACTTCTGATCCACTGGGAATATGATGAAAGAAATAAAAGCTGAAATAAATCATTTTCTCTACTATTATCCTGACATTTCACATTCTTAAAATGAAGTGGTGATCCTAACTGACCTAAGACATGAATTTTTCCTAGGATTAAATGTCGGGAATTTTGAAAACTTCCGACTTCAACTGTATATCAAATACATCATCAGTAAGTGGCCACTTAATAAAGGGCTTAGGGGTCAAGTGTTCTTTCAACATAACATTGGTGATGTGTTGTCTTATGTAAACATGTCGAGGCGCTGCATATTGGGCAGGTCTGTCTCACTGTCTAGGTTAATTCTGCTGCTACGATTGGATAGAGTGCAATCAGCACAGCTGTTTCTGTGCATGACAATTCTCACTTGTCATTACCATCCCGTGTTAGTGGAAATGTGGTCATGACTGGGCATGATTTGAAATCAAAACCCAACCTGCAAATTTCCAAGGCTGTTGGAATGTCAGAGTTTCTCTAAATCTCGCAAATCACAATTTTGGAAGACACTTACTTTATGACCAAAATGATGCAATTTACACTTTGTAGTACATTTTGAAAGATCCTAGTTCCCAGTGGAGAATTAACCTTGAATAACCCTCCAAGTCAGAATTATACACTGTGATACATTTCATTACAGCACCATTTCTATTAGCTAGCGATCTAGTCAAACATGTTTTAAACGAGAAAAAACAAGAATCATCCTGTAGTTTAAACCTTCATCCCCTCCCTGCCCCTCCCTCTTTTGCTTCTTCCTGGCTCTGTGTGTGTGTGTGTGTGTGTGTGTGTGTGTGTGTGTGTGTGTGTGTGTGTGTGTGTGTGTGTGTGTGTGTGTGTGTGTGTGTGTGTGTGTGTGTGTGTGTGTGTGTGTGTGTGTGTGTGTGTGTGTGTGTGTGTGTGTGTGTGTGTGTGTGTGTGTGTGTGTGTGTGTGTGTGTGTGTGTGTGTGTGTGTGTGTGTAATCTTACTAGCAAATGCAGTTCAAAGATGAGCTATTCCTTCTCCTTATCAGAGTTTTATTAGGCTGTGAAGCACTTTACTTTATTGCTAAGTGAAAACTGTAATAGCTAGCTAGTGATATTATTGTCATACCAGTGGCATTGCTGTTAAACACCCCTTTGGTAGTCATTGTAGGATAATATACCAACAGAACAGTTTTTACAATATATTGCCATGCCATAGCTTTTTTTCCACAGATCAACGTGTTGTTCCGCTGTTACACAAGGTGTCATGTAACAGTTGGGTTTTTGCATAGCTGATTTTAAAACATAAAATACGTTTTAAGAGTTGATATTCCAAAACTCTATACATGTGATTCCCAATGTCGAACGAAATACAACATACCAACACGTCCCATCAACCGCCAGTCTACGTTTTGTTCTATTAATTAATACCAGTCACTTAACATGACCAGTATGATACCTTTATGAGCTTTATTGGCTGTTTGGTTACATACTGTAAATGCTTTTAATTCTATTATTATTTTTATTTATTTTTTAATGATGAAGATTCTCATAACTAAGATCTCCTAAACCTGTATCTACCAGACCATATGTTCAGCTTTTATCCAATACCCCTACAAAAAAAGCCATTCATTTCCCCATAGGCTTTTTCCAAAGAACCATGGCGGATTTAGTGCCTACAAAAATAAGCAATTACTATTTCTCTCAATAGTAGTGTTGTATTAACTGTTCTGTCTGTGTATATGAACCAGTGATGATTCGCTCACTCCCTGTTATGCTGACCAGGAGATGAGCTAAGCCACTCCGCCTCACTACCTCTGAGACTGCCTGGAGGGTAAGTTACAGTAGATAGGTCTCTCCATGGGTGGGAGATGGACATTTAAGCTTATCAACACTCTTCATTTGATTGACTTGTTGAAGGATTGATCCATTCATCCTTCTATCCCTCCATCTCTCCCCAGCCATACTTTCCTGAGGACCCAGTGAGGGTAGAGCTCAAGTCTGAGCTGTTGAGGCACTGGTTAGGAAGAACACTTCTACAGCCAGAGAGGTGAGAGGTCACACATGGTTTAGGGTAAATATCTATATCCCCATAGTAGTTCATCACGTAAGCAAAAGGGAATATGTTCCATCACCTATGTTCATTTACATTTGTCCACCGATATTCATGTAATTTCACATTTGTTCTCTTTTACATTACTTATGCATATCCAGTGGTCCGATTGCATCCAGACTATGTCAATTTACGAACACAATGCCGATCCTGACATATCTAAACCTAATGCGAGCACAATGTGACTTTCTTGCATCCAGACCTAATGCAGCTTGGAGTGATCGGATGGCCGAGGTCACATTTAAGTGCTGGGTGCAACAGAGGCCATAGATGCTCCATATCCATTATTTTGAGTGTTTTATATAATTAAACAGGTTTCTTTTTGTGTTGTAGGGGCAGTCAAGAAATGGAACGGTAAGTCCACAGAACATGACATACACAGAACTGTGGGAGACAAGCAGAGGGTGGTGTTTAGTACCCCACCACCACATGCCTTCAGCAGGCTGGAAAAGTGGGATTGATCTGTTTGTCTTAGTTTTTTTCAGTACTTCAATCTTTTGATGTAGGGATTTTTTATGTTGTTTTTTATTTAACCTTTATTTAACTAGGCAAGTCAATTATTAAGAACAAATTCTTATTTACTATGACGGCCTACTAGAAGGCAACAGACCTCCTGCGGGGATGGGGGCTGGGATAAAAAAAAAATATATATATATATATATATAAAAATATAGGACAAAACATATGACGAGACACCACAACACTACATAAAGAGAGAACTAAGTCAACAACATAGCACAGCAGCAACATATGACACGTGTTGATTTTTTAAAAATGTAATCGCACCCCCCCAGAACAGCCTCAATTAGTAGGGGCATAGACTCTACAAGGTGTTGAAAGCGTTCCACAGGGATGCTGGCCCATATTGACTCCAATGCTTCCTACAGTTGTGTCAAGTTGGCTGGATGTCCTTTGGGTGTGGTGGACCATTCTTGATACACACGGGAAACTGTTGAGTGTGAACAACCCAGAAGCAATGCAGCTCTTGACACAAACTGCTGTGCCTGGCACCTACTACCGTACCTCGTTCAAAGGCACTTACATTTTTTTGTCTTGCCCATTCACCCTCTGAAAGCATACATACACAACCCATGTCACAATTGTCTCAAGGCTCAAGGCTTTTTTTTACCCGTCTCCCCCATCTACACTGATTGAAGTGGATTAACAAGTGACATAAAAGGGATCATAGCTTTCACCTGGATTCACCTGGTCAGGTCTGGAAAAAGCAGGTGTTGTTAATGTTTTGTTCTCAGTGAATATACCAGGCCCTGCAATAGATTAGTGTCCTGTCCAGGGGGTGTACTAGTACATCAAGCTGCTTTACACTACAGAAACATGAGATACCTCATATGACAGGAGCCTGTTCCGGTTCCAGCTTCGACAAGCCAATGCACATGCAAGGCTACTTACTTTACCCTGCACTATTTTGACAGTGGAAGATACATAATGAATTCACACTGTTTTTCATAACAAAATGGACCAAGATGTGTTGAGTCAGTTCATTGGTTTTAAAATATCTTGATGCCATTGATTAAAAGAGTAAGAATAGGATGCAATGTCCAACCCAAAATATAAGCTTGTTTTACTCCATTGTTTGTCAATAATATAAATTCTCATTTGGTTGCATAAATAATGATGATTACTAAATTTTACCTGAAGTGGAACTATGAAATAACAAAACCGAATGGAAACCCCTTTGTTAATATGTAGTGGCAATAATGAACTTAATGGTGAGGAATGAAATAATAAACTCATATTTTGTTATGCTGGATGTTTGAAATATAAGTAGGTGATGATGCAAGTCAAGCTTCTTTGGTAATGGAATAAAGACAATTAGCACTTGAATGTTGTGAAGAAATAGTGTGTGTAAAAATTGGAGTGATGTATAATTGTTAATAGGCTGCAAGTAGATTGAAGTGAAGTTGTTTTCAAGTCGTAAAAAAAAACTAACGTAAACGGATGTCTTTATAAAGTTATTTTTACAATGACCTTTCAACTTTCTACCAAAACTGAACATCGATTGGACGTGTGACACGTCATTTGATTCCCAGCCATTTTTTCTGTTACTGCAAATTATTGCTAGTTTGAGCACCAGAGGGAATCTTTGAGAAGCATTTTATGGAATTCTTTATTGGCATTACCAGAGACCTTACCAGAACCTTTTTTTGTAATAACATAGTGTATGGGATTGAATTTAAGAAATTTGGCTTAATTCATTTGATTAATATTATGGTGTTTCTATTCAGAGAGAAATGAAAAACGAAAACCTCAGGGTTTCCATCAGGATGGAATGGAAAATATGGCGATGTACAACATGACCATCAGGCGTAGGCTACAGGATTGGAGGATTATAAATTGTTTGCCTTCATTAGACAACTTTGTTCCAATATTTCTGTAAATCAATGATATTTATTTCCATAGTAATTCGTTATGGATCCATAACTAAATCAACATCTGCATTTTGAGTATTTTTTTATCATTATTTTATTAACAAAATATGTTTATTTGTTTATTAAGGCTACTGTGCAGTCTACAATACATACTGTAGTAAACATGGGAAAGTGCCAAATTCCTTACATAAGGACCATGTCTGTACTACAGAATGCAGGGCACGCGGGAGACTGGTGTTATTTCATAGTTATTATTATTCTACAATGTAGGAAATAGTACAAATATAGAAATCCTGGAATGAGTAGAAAAAAAATACATGCCTCAGATTTCCCACTACCTGGTTGGATTTCTCAGGTTTTTGCCTGCCATATGAGTTCTGTTATACTCACAGACATCATTCAAACAGTTTTAGAAACTTCAGAGTGTTTTCTATACAATACTACTAACAATATGCATATATTAGCATCTGGGACAGGAGTAGCAGGCAGTTTACTCTGGGCACCTTATTCATCCAAGTTACTCAATACTACCTCCCTGTCACCAAGAAGTTTTAATAAAGAGAATGTACGCATACAACGCTGCGCCTTGGAAGTTGTGTAGAGCACCTCAAGATAAAACCGTAATATTCAATATCGGCAAGTTAGACTAAATATTAGCACTACACAATCTGGCGGGTGATAACCTTCAATCTGGATAATAACACAAAACAAATCTTAAGACAAGAAACATTTATCAACAAATATTATGAAAACAAGCAACACCCAAACATGACGGAGAGTAAGACAGGGGAACAGATTTCTAAACTAAAATGTGACTTCTATAGACAGACGATTTAATATTTTCACCACCAGCAATGGTAAAAGGTCGAAATTGATCTGTTAAAATCAACAAATGACAAACTGAATTAGTCAATAAAGATATAAAACTTGAAGGCAAGCCTTGAGATGAGTGAAGGAAAAAGTTGTGACATTGTAGAAGGAAACACACAAGCTAAAAGGGACAGTCAATAAGATTGAAACCGAAGTGAATGAACTTAAAAAGGAGAACACCGTTCTGAGAGAAGCTTTACTTGACATACAGACTAGATCCATGAGAGAATCTGGTACTTACAGGTATCCAAGAGAAAGAAGGAGAAGTTCCTGAATCTGTAGTTAGAGTTCCTCCTTACAGCGCTTCAGATTCCACGCGAAGGTATTGACAAAATCCAACTCGAACGTGTACACCGCTTCGGACAGAGAGGGCAAAGGTATGAACACCCAATCGTTAGCAAATTTGCTTCCTTTAAAGATAAAATGGTTAAAAGCCTGGGTACAAGACTTGCTGGGACCAAAATTGGCATGAATGATCAGTTCCCGAAGGAAATTGCAGAACGGCGTACAGTTCTGTATCCAATTTTCAAAGAAAATAGAATAAAAGGGAAACGAGTAGCTCTCGTTGTCGATAAACTATATATTGATAACCAGTTGTTCAGAGACACAAAGACAACTCCATGGTTATTTAAAAAATTACAAAGTTCTCATAGACGAGGAAAATTAAACACAATTCTAGCCTGGTTGTGGATTGTAACAATAAAATAAATAAATAAATTGCTTTTTTGGACATCTTCAAATATAACTAATTGGAACACACAAGCACTAATTCAACATGGTGAAGTTAACAACTCAGTAAGCAGAAGGCACGGTATGTATGGATGGTGTGGTGTGTGTTTATTTTTTATTTAATTTGTTATGTTTGGGAAAGCGTTGAGTGAGAAATTAAATGGCTGCATATCCCAGAACCAATGTATTGCTGTGAGCGGGGGTGTCAGAGAGCTTTCAATGTTGTTTGGATGATGGATATACTTTTTATAATAAATTATACGTCTTATTTATTTATTGTCCTGTCATGGTGGAACAGTTTTAAAATAAATTATACATTTAATTTATTTACCGTCCTATCATGGGTAACTATATTTTTTAAATAAATGATATCTAATTTATTTATTTATTATCCTATTTTGATGGAACAGTCCTCAGCCCTCTACCCTAGACACCCACCTGAATGAACCAGATACTAAGGAGAAGTCCTGTTTTAAGGGCCTTTGTTTTAAGGGCCTGCTGTAAGCAGTCTGTATGCAGCCAAAATGATGTCAGAGACCTAGGGTAGCACTGCCCATTCAAGATTCTGAGCCTGCTTGGCAGGGTTGGTCCTGCAAAGCCAAAGCCCCCTAAAGGGAGAGCATACTATACAAGGAAATGCTCAAAGCTGCTAATGAGAACCTTGACGACCTTGTACCTAGCCGGTGGGGATTCCGGTGGGGTGCCCCCACCCAGGCGGTTGCAGTGCTGGCAACACTAACAGCAGTAAACCATGGGGAGGGGGTCACACTCGGACATTCAGGGAGGGGGTATATTAAATAAAAAGTCTGACTGCATGGAGATGCTTGGGAATATGGTCAACACGGGGGACCGTGTTGTGGGTGTTTCAGGGAAAAGGTGTACATTTGACCTCCATCTAGGATGTGACCATGGTTAATAAAATCTCCCCATTTTTGCACGGTCTTTGCCGGCCATCTCATACAGCTGCAACTGTAACTGCATTTGTAAATCCAGACCTTGGGGTCTGGGAGGGTGCAACGGTTGAATGGGCTCTGGGAGGGTGCAACGGTTGAATGTGAGCCTATGGTTGTGTGGGGGGAAAGGGTTGAGTGTGTATGAGTGTGTGGGTGTATCCCACAACTGTTGCAAAGGAGTAAAATATGTTAGGGACAATAGAGGATTATTCACAACAATGGTTTGCTAATATAATAATTGCTTGTAACAATGTCATTTTGATAATTGCGAGACTGGTGAGAGGTAAAATCCTTTTCATAAATTGCCTACAAATATTAATAGCTAATTATGGAAAATAAGAAACAGGATTCTAGAAAAAAAAAAAATATATATATATATATGAGGTGAGAGTGATGGAAATGCATTTGGCAGTTAATCTACTTCTATTCTGTAAATGGCATAGTGTGCTCTTTTTGAAGGATGAATCTCAGTCTTTTCGGGGCTATGGGTGGTTCGGGGGTGGGCTGCCGGGCATTGGTATGACAACCCAACTCGAAATGAGGGGTTTTAGAGGGTGGAATAGTGGGGACCAATTGGAGGTTTACTTAGTAGCAATGCAAATATCATGGTACAACTATATAGACACTCAAATCGTCATGTTACGTTTACAAACATATTTTGATAAATAGAATTGAAAGTTGTGTCTCATTATGGTAAGTGGTGAAATAAGTATAGCCAGTTACAATTGTAATGGCATAGCAGAAAATAAGAAAAGGCGATCAGTATTTACCTGGCTAAAAGAGAAGGAACATATTTATTGTTTACAGGAAACCCATTCAACAATTTTAGATGAAGTTTTGTGGAAAAAGGACTGGGGGGGAAATATATTTCTCCAATGGGCAAAGGAATTCAAAAACTGGTGGTTTTAATTAACAGTAATTTTGATCCAAATGTGCAAATTGTACAAACAGATCATCAATGGATTATTTTAAATATGTTTTTGAACAATGAACAGATATGGCTTATTAACCTATATGGTCCAAATAATGATGATCCAAGCTTCTTTGAAAACATATTTAAAATTGTATCAACTCTACAAGCAACACTAGACTCTATTATTATGGTGGGAGATTTTAATACAGTCTTAAATACCTCTATTGACCGGAAAGGAAATCACACTACAAACTATCACCCTCCGACACCTAAGGAAATCGTGAATGTCAAGGATATATTGGAATTAGTGGATATATGGAGACTTAAATACCCTGACCTAGTGAGATATACATGGCGGAGGCTTAATCAAGCTAGTTGTCTTGACTAGTTTCTTATGCCATTCTCTCTGGCACCAAATGTTTTAAAAAAGTGTTGATAGGGGACAGAATGCGGTCGGATCACATAATTGGCATATATATTACTCTTACAGAATTTCCACGAGGGTGAGGATATTGAAAATGTAATCAAAGCCTACTAGATGATACATTGTTTAGAACTAGGACAGAATAAATTATAACTAAATTTCAGACCTTACATAGTTACAGCAGATCCCCTTATTGTATGGGACACTTTTAAGTGTGCCTTTAGAGGCTATGCAATTCAGTACTCATCTATAAAACAAAAGCAATTTAGATCAAAAGAGTCCATATTAACAAAGGAAATTGAAGGACTAACACTACAGTTAGATAAAAACAAAAGCTGTACCATAGCGGCACAAAATAAGTTAGAGGAAAAAACAATAAGAAATGGAGGAACTTATTCAAGAAAGATCCAGTGCAATATATTAGAAAAATAAAGCAAACTGAAAAATGTACCAAATTATTTTTCAATCTTCAATATAGAAATGCTTCCCCCCAAAAAATTATTAAAACTTGTTAAAAATGTTAAGCATGATTCACTAAATTATATTTTGAAAGAGGAAGTAAAGTACTTTAAGAATGTGTCACACCATGACCTTAGAGATCCCTATTGAAAGATTAGTGGAATCTGTGTGGGTAGCTAGACAGGTAGGATGACTGACAGTGAAGGTGAACAGGTCACGTGTCAGGTTTTTTATTTATTTATTTTTATATTTTTTTTCACCTTTATTTAACCAGGTAGGCTAGTTGAGAACAAGTTCTCATTTGCAACTGTGACCTGGCCAAGATAAAGCATAGCAGTGTGAACAGACAACAGAGTTACACATGGAGTAAACAATTAACAAGTCAATAACACAGTAGAAAAAAAGGGGAGTCTATATACAATGTGTGCAAAAGGCATGAGGAGGTAGGTGAATAATTACAATATTGCAGATTAACACTGGAGTGATAAATGATCAGATGATCATGTACAGGTAGAGATATTGGTGTGCAAAAGAGCTGAAAAGTAAATAAATAAAAACTGTGGGGATGAGGTAGGTGAAAATGGGTGGGCTATTTACCAATAGATTATGTACAGCTGCAGCGATCGGTTAGCTGCTCAGATAGCTGATGTTTGAAGTTGGTGAGGGAGATAAAAGTCTCCAACTTCAGCGATTTTTTGCAATTCGTTCCAGTCACAGGCAGCAGAGTACTGGAACGAAAGGCGGCCGAATGAGGTGTTGGCTTTAGGGATGATCAGTGAGATACACTTGCTGGAGCGCGTGCGACGGATGGGTGTTGCCATCGTGACCAGTGAACTGAGATAAGGCGGAGCTTTACCTAGCATGGCCTTGTAGATGACCTTGAGCCAGTGTGTCTGGCGACTAATATGTAGCGAGGGCCAGCCAACTAGAGCATACAAGTCTCAGTGGTGGGTAGTATAAGGTGCTTTAGTGACAAAATGGATGGCACTGTGATAAACTGCATCCAGTTTGCTGAGTAGAGTGTTAGAAGCAATTTTGTTGTAGATGACATCGCCGAAGTCGAGGATCGGTAGGATAGTCAGTTTTACTAGGGTAAGCTTGGCAGCGTGAGTGAACAGAGGTGACAGAGGAATGGATGAGACTGAGGCAGGAATTCCTTTAACCATAAAGTGGTATATTTACTGAGTAGTCTGTGCTGCATCACAAAGGAAACAACATGTATCCAATCAAATTCATAATCAAAGATCAAATCATATCATTCATTAATAACCTCTTGCGACGAGCAATCCCATATCCGGGAGCGTAATTATAGCCTCATTACCATTACGCAACATTAACTATTCATGAAAATTGCAAATGAAATTAAATATATTGGCTCACAAGCTTAGCCTTTTGTTAACAACACTGTCATCTCAGATTTTCAAAATATGCTTTTCAACAATAGCTACACAAGCATTTGTGTAAGAGTATTGATAGCTAGCATAGCATTAAGCAGGCAACATTTTCACAAAAACAAGAAAAGCATTCAAATAAAATCATTTACCTTTGAAGAACTTCGGATGTTTTCAATGAGGAGACTCTCCGTTATATAGCAAATGTTCAGTTTTTCCAAAAAGATTATTTGTGTAGGAGAAATCGCTCAGTTTTGTTCATCACGTTTGGTTAACAAAAAAACCTGAAAATTCAGTCATTACAACGCCAAACTTTTTTCCAAATTAACTCCATAATATCGACAGTAACATGGCAAATGTTGTTTAGAATCAATCCTCAAGGTGTTTTTCACATATCTATTCGATGATAAATAATTTGTGGCAGTTTGGTTTCTCCTCTGTACCAAATGGAAAAATGCATGCAGCTGGAGAATACGCAATAATTTTGACGGAGGACACCAAGCGGACACCTGGTAAATGTAGTCTTATGGTCAATCTTTCAATGATATGCCTACAAATAAGTCACAATGCTGCAGACACCTTGGGGAAACGACAGAAAGTGTAGGCTCATTCCTTGCGCATTCACAGCCATATAAGGAGACATTGGGGCAATGCCTCAAATCTGGGGCATTTCCTGTTTGAAATGTAATCTTGGTTTCGCCTGTAGCATCAGTTCTGTGGCACTCACAGATAACATCTTTGCAGTTTTGGAAACATCAGAGTGTTTTCTTTCAAATCTGTCAATTATACGCATAGTCGAGCATCTTTGTGACAAAATATCTTGTTTAAAACGGTAACGTTTTTCATCCAAAAATGAAACACTGCCCCCCGAGGTTCAAGAGGTTAACATAAACACATTTTTTTAAGGTATAATTTTAGTGAATGATATCATAAATAGGACTGGTGGAGTTACGTCACACATACAGCTAACACAGACATATGGAAATATCTGCTCTACCCATAATTACAACCAATTAATTGCAGCATTACCACAAATGGAAGAGGTAAAAGGGGGAAAAAGTAAGGAACTTGTTTGTCGGCCCTGAATTAAAGAACATAAATGGTTAAAGAAAAGTATGAAAAATAAAAAACATATACCAATTTCATTTAAGGACCAAAAACTGACAGCTATGCCATATAAATTGCAAAATAGTTGGGAAGGGATTTGCGATGTACCCAGTCCATGGAACATGGTTTATGAATTGATACGCAAACCAACGCCAGATTCAAAACTCCAATTTAAATTACCATACAAAACTATTGCAACCAATAGAATGTTATATATATATATATAGGGGATACAATCTTCACAGCTCTGCAGATTCTGCTGTGAGGAGGCAGAGTCATTAGATCATTTATTTTGCTACTGTCCATATGTAGCTCCAGGAATGATTGAAAGAATGGCTGAAGAATTGCAACATTTGCCTAGAACTAACGCTGCAGATAGCAATACTGGGTGATTTGAAAAGCCATAGTCAATCAATAATATAATAATTATTTTAGCAAAAATGTTTATTTGAGAATAGAAAGGTTCAATATTTTTGTGAAGCCTCACTGCACAGTTGAAATATTATGGGCAAATAGAAATCCAAAATGGATGATGTTGAGAAATAGATGGAAGGGGTTGAATGGAGCTGAAGGGTGGGACTAATAACAAGATAGACCCCGTATGTTTTACGTTGGTTGTCAAATGTTTATAGGTTAAGAAATTGTGAAATAGCACAGTTACAAATAGAAATCAAACTGGATGGACATCAGAAATAGAGGAAGGACTAAAAACAAACTAAATATAACTATTGTAAAATAGATTGTGTATAAGATATATAAACTGAAGGTAGAAGCCTAAGTGTTTATTGGTTTACTCCAATTGGGGGAAGGGTGGTAGGGTTTGCAGGTAATAATAAAGGTATATTCTCAAAAAAAGTATGTATGTCTATGCATGTGTGTATGTATATAGATATTTATATTTACCCCCAGAATATATGGGGGATTGGAAATGATGCACACAATTACATTGATGGAAGCAACATTCATTCTGCAATATTAAGCTGATCCACCCCTTAGAATTTTAATTTATTTAAAAAATAATAATTAAAATTAGATCTCCAGCTGTCCCATAGTAATGAGGGGACGAGGCGGACAGACAGGCAGCGTTTCTCAGCCAGTCAAAATCCTGAATCAGCTGGATCATTTTTATGGATATATACAAAGAAATGTCAATTGAAAAAAGGAAACGAAGTGCAGCTAGTTTGCAGTCTTTCCAGCTTCAGTTTGAAGTGATTGTGATGACATTTTGATGATTTAAGTCAGTTAGAATAGAAGCTAACATTGGCTAACGTTAGCTGCAGTCAAGCTAGCCTGTCGTAGTCATGGTGACAGAGGACTCCAACGACACAGAGCGTAAACAAATGGAAAAATTGTAACTTGCTGTGGGAACGACATAAGGAAAATGTATGAAATAAGATAATTAATAACTTTTCACAAATTTAGAAATGTATACAAGTAGCCTAGTCAGTTAAAATGAGAGAGAGCCTACTGAAAACTGTATTGAATAGAAAGCACCAGATCAACTCATTATTTTAAACCTTATGTTCAAGGTGTCAGACTCCATCGATTCTACTCATCATACCCTATCCACATCCCAAGATTTAAGAGGGTATACCACACAACTAGACCATGTGATATGGTTTTTCACTATGAGCTTAAGAGGTTTCAGAGGGTACACTAGGCCTATGCTTTGCCATTGCAGAGTGAGTAGTCAATATTGCATTATGTGAGTACCATAAATTAGTATTAAGTCACTTTATGCAAAGAAAAGGGTTGATAATCATGATAATACATTGTAAACCACTACCATGCTTTCATGTTTCACTACATGCTGCTAGTACAAAATCATGTTATGTTTTTCATTGTACTACCATGGTGCATATTTGTACCATGGTAATACAATGAAATAAATATGTTTTTTTGTCACCACTGTGGCAGAGACATACCATGATATTTGCACCACTACCATGGTATTTTCCTTTTTTAATTGTACTACCGTGGTACATTTTAGGGACGGGGGACATCAACAAGTTAACAATTTATGCAGAAAACATGCTCTATGCAGGATAAAAAATAATTTGTTTGGATCGATTAGAATTGTGATCAGAAAAATAAAAGTATTTCCTAAATGTTGTTTTCTTTTTCTCAAGCCAATGACTAGTTAGTAATTAGCCAATAGGCCTAACTGTTCTCAGTCATGCAAATGTAATATGTGCATTCATCTCTTCGCTCTCTCTTTACTCCAATGCTCTGGTCCATGCTTGTGGAAGCAGCCTGTGCCGAATAATAAAGTGAATAATCATGAACTCCAACTCCGTGGCAGGGCCCATGAATAATTAGATTATCTTAACATGAGGAGAAATTTGAGGTAAACATCAATGTGGCCAGGGGAGAAGAAGTTGAACACCTGAAAGGCCAGATAATGATCTTTGTGGCAGGAAAGTAAGGGAGAGATGGGGCTCCATGGGGACAGAGCAACATTTACCTGATCAGCATGACAGTTTCATTTGCATGACATTAACCTGTTATGACTACGGCCAGGAGTACTTCCTGGTTGGGTCACATGATAGGAAAAAGTTTACAGTATAGGTCATTATGGCCTAATCCTCATAGTCATCACCTTAAAAAAACAAAGATATCAAGGACATTATTCAACAAAGCAGTGAATGGTAAAACCTGAACAGTATACTGACAGAGAGCAAAGTGAACATGCATTGATGGAATGGACATGCAGTACATTGCAATCCACAAGGCAGAAGATGCAGTGTTCGTTAACTGGTGACTTTTTCTTGTTGACTACAGGACTGTGCCAGGTGGTCTGGTCACAGTGGGAGAGGGACATTCTTCATTAAGAGAACACTATGGCCTCCTGCTGGGTGTGCCGTGACTGTGACAAATGACGACCATCTTTACAGGAGATAAAGAATCTATTGCAATAACATACACACGATCCATTGTTTATCCGCACTATGTGCCATGGCCTTCGTCCTGCAATTTCATGCCGGCATTCATTTAATAATTTTCTATTTTAAATTGTGGTAATATATATATATATATTTTTAAACACTAAAACACTCCATCAACATGTCCTAATTGCCCGTTTTACACACACACACCTGAGGGCTTTAATTAAGATTTCACACAAAAATCAAATCAAATCAAATTTTATTTGTCACATACACATGGTTAGCAGATGTTAATGCGAGTGTAGCGAAATGCTTGTGCTTCTAGTTCCGACAATGCAGTGATAACCAACAAGTAATCTAACTAACAATTCCAAAACTGTCTTATACACAGTGTAAGGGGATAAGGAACATGTACATAAGGATATATGAATGAGTGATGGTACAGAGCAGCATACAGTAGATGGTATCGAGTACAGTATATACATATGAGATGAGTGTGTAGACAAAGTATACAAAGTGGCATAGTTAAAGTGGCTAGTGATACATGTGTTACATAAGGACGCAGTCGATGATGTAGAGTACAGTATATACATATGCATATGAGATGAATAATGTAGGATAAGTAACATTATATAAGGTAGCATTGTTTAAAGTGGCTAGTGATATATTTACATCATTTCCCATCAATTCCCATTATTAAAATGGCTGGAGTTGGGTCAGTGTCAATGACAGTGTGTTGGCAGCAGCCACTCAATGTTAGTGGTGGCTGTTTAACAGTCTGATGGCCTTGAGATAGAAGCTGTTTTTCAGTCTCTCGGTCCCAGCTTTGATGCACCTGTACTGACCTCGCCTTCTGGATGATAGCGGGGTGAACAGGCAGTGGTTCGGGTGGTTGATGTCCTTGATGATCTTTATGGCCTTCCTGTAACAACGGGTGGTGTAGGTGTCCTGGAGGGCAGGTAGTTTGCCCCCGGTGATGCGTTGTGCAGTCCTCCCTACCCTCTAGAGAGCCTTACGGTTGAGGGCAGAGCAGTTGCCGTACCAGGCGGTGATACAGCCCGCCAGGATGCTCTCGATTGTGCATCTGTAGAAGTTTGTGAGTGCTTTTGGTGACAAGCCGAATTTCTTCAGCCTCCTGAGGTTGAATAGGCGCTGCTGCGCCTTCTTCACGACGCTGTCAGTGTGAGTGGACCAATTCAGTTTGTCTGTGATGTGTATGCCGAGGAACTTAAAACTAGCTACCCTCTCCACTACTGTTCCATCGATGTGGATAGGGGGGTGTTCCCTCTGCTGTTTCCTGAAGTCCACAATCATCTCCTTAGTTTTGTTGACGTTGAGTGTGCGGTTATTTTCCTGACACCACACTCCGAGGGCCCTCACCTCCTCCCTGTAGGCCGTCTCGTCGTTGTTGGTAATCAAGCCTACCACTGTTGTGTCGTCCGCAAACTTGATGATTGAGTTGGAGGCGTGCGTGGCCACGCAGTCGTGGGTGAACAGGGAGTACAGGAGGGCTCAGAACGCACCCTTGTGGGGCCCCCGTGTTGAGGATCAGCGGGGAGGAGATGTTGTTGCCTACCCTCACCACCTGGGGGCGGCCCGTCAGGAAGTACAGTACCCAGTTGCACAGGGCGGGGTCGAGACCCAGGGTCTCGAGCTTGATGACGAGCTTGGAGGGTACTATGGTGTTGAATGCCGAGCTGTAGTCGATGAACAGCATTCTCACATAGGTATTCCTCTTGTCCAGGTGGGTTAGGGCAGTGTGCAGTGTGGTTGAGATTGCATCGTCTGTGGACCTATTTGGGCGGTAAGCAAATTGGAGTGGGTCTAGGGTGTCAGGTAGGGTGGAGGTGATATGGTCCTTGACTAGTCTCTCAAAGCACTTCATGATAACGGAAGTGAGTGCTACGGGCGGTAGTCGTTTAGCTCAGTTACCTTAGCTTTCTTGGGAACAGGAACAATGGTGGCCCTCTTGAAGCATGTGGGAACAGCAGACTGGTATAGGGATTGATTGAATATGTCCGTAAACACACCGGCCAGCTGGTCTGCGCATGCTCTGAGGGCGCGGCTGGGGATGCCGTCTGGGCCTGCAGCCTTGCGAGGGTTAACACGTTTAAATGTCTTACTCACCTCGGCTGCAGTGAAGGAGAGACCGCATGTTTCCATTGCAGGCCGTGTCAGTGGCACTGTATTGTCCTCAAAGCGGGCAAAAAAGTTATTTAGTCTGCCTGGGAGCAAGACATCCTGGTCCGTGACTGGGCTGGATTTCATCTTGTAGTCCGTGATTGACTGTAGACCCTGCCACATGCCTCTTGTGTCTGAGCCATTGAATTGAGATTCCACTTTGTCTCTGTACTGACGCTTAGCTTGTTTAATAGCCTTGCGGAGGGAATAGCTGCACTGTTTGTATTCAGTCATGTTGCCAGACACCTTGCCCTGATTAAAAGCAGTGGTTCGCGCTTTCAGTTTCACGCGAATGCTGCCATCAATCCACGGTTTCTGGTTAGGGAATGTTTTTATCGTTGCTATTGGAAAGACATCTTCGACGCACGTTCTAATGAACTCGCACACCGAATCAGCGTATTCATCAATATTCCCATCTGACGCAATACGAAACATGTCCCAGTCCACGTGATGGAAGCAGTCTTGGAGTGTAGAGTCAGCTTGGTCTGACCAGCGTTGGACAGACCTCAGCGTGGGAGCCTCTTGTTTTAATTTCTGCCTGTAGGCAGGGATCAGCAAAATGGAGTCGAGGTCAGCTTTTCAGAAAGGGGGGGCGGGGCAGGGCCTTATATGCGTCGCGGAAGTTATAGTAACAATGATCCAAGGTTTTACCACCCCTGGTTGCGCAATCGATATGCTGATAAAATTTAGGGAGTCTTGTTTTCAGATTGGCTTTGTTCAAATCCCCAGCTACAATGAATGCAGCCTCCGGATAAATGTTTTCCAGTTTGCAAAGAGTTAAATAAAGTTCGTTCAGAGCCATCGATGTGTCTGCTTGGGGGGGGGGGATATATACGGCTGTGATTATAATCGAAGAGAATTCTCTTGGAAGATAATGCGTTCTACATTTGATTGTGAGGAATTCTAAATCAGGTGAACAGAAGGATTTGAGTTCCTGTATGTTTCCTTCATCACACCATGTCCCGTTAGTCATGAGGCATACGCCCCCGCCACTCTTCTTACCAGAGAGATGTTTGTTTCTGTCGGCGCGATGCGTGGAGAAACCCGTTGGCTGCACCGCCCTGGATAGCGTCTTCCCAGTAAGCCATGTTTCCGTAAAGCAGAGAACGTTGCAGTCTCTGATGTCCCTCTGGAATGCCACCCTTGCTCGGATTTCATCAACCTTGTTGTCGAGAGACTGGACATTGGCAAGAAGAATACTGGGAAGTGGTGCGCGATGTGCCCTTTTTCGGAGTCTGACCAGAACACCGCCGCGTTTCCCTCTTTTTCGGAGTCGTTTCCTTGGGTCGCTGCATGCGATCCATTCCGTTGTCCTGTTTGTAAGGCAGAACACAGGATCCGCGTCGCGGAAAACATATTCTTGGTCGTAATGATGGTGAGTTGACGCTGATCTTATATTCAGTAGTTCTTCTCGACTGTATGTAATGAAACCTAAGATGACCTGGGGTACTAATGTAAGAAATAACACGTAAAAAAAACAAAAAACTGCATAGTTTCCTAGGAACGCGAAGCGAGGCGGCCATCTCAGTCGGCGCCTCCATGTTCTTTTTCAGACAAGTTTCCCACCATTCACAGCTCCTTGAGCCTCCTTGAGTCAGGTAGGCCTCCCTCCCACAAAGATAGTAGATAAATTGAATCTCCGAAAGGTGATTAGAAACCTCCCATCCATGCCACGCCGCACCATGCTGGTAGGGGTGTATCCCTACTCCAGCTCATTGTCTTACTGAGCACAGCTAATTGGCACAAAAAAGATAGAGCCCTTTACCTCCGAGACTATACCTCCGAGACGAAAGTCATCCACACACACACACACACACACACACACACACACATTCTCAGCACTAGTATCAAAAATGAACATTACAAGATTCAACAACTGAGAAAAACTGAACACGTTCCACAGACATGTGACTAACAAAAATGGAATAATGTGTCCCTGAACAAAAGGGGGGGGGATCAAAATTAAGTAAAATAGTAACAGTCAGTATATGGTGTGGCCAACGGCTGCATAAAGTACTGCAGTGCAACTCCTCCTCGTGGACTGCACCAGATGTGCCAGTTCTTGCTGTGAGATGTTACCCCACTCTTCCAAGGCACTTGCAAGTTCCCAGACATTTCTGGGGGGAATGGCCCTAGCCCTCACACTCTGATCCAAATGGGATTGAGATCCGGGCTCTTCGCTAGCCATGGCAGAACACTGACATTCCCGTCTTGCAGGAAATTACGCACAGATTGAGCAGTATGGCTGGTGGCATTGTCATGCTGGAGGGTCATGTCAGGATGAGCCTGCAGGAAGGGTACCACATGAGGGAGGAGGATGTCTTCCCTGTAATGCACAGCGTTGAGATTGCCTGCAATGCAACAAGCTCAGTCCGATGAGCTGTAAAACACTTCCCCAGACCATGACGTACCCTCCACCTCCAAATCGATCCAGGCCTCGGTGTAACGCTCATTCCTTTGACGATAAACCTGACCATCACCCCTGGTGAGACACCCCCTGACTCGTCAGTGAAGAGCACTTTTTGCCAGTCCTGTCTGGTCCAGCGACGGTGGGTTTGTGCCCATAGGCGACATTGTTGCTGGTGATGTCTGGTGAGGACCTGTCTTACAACAGACCTACAAGCCCTCAGTCCAGCCTCTCTCAGCCTATTGCGGCCATCTGAGCACTGATGGAGGGATTGTGTGTTCCTGGTGTATCTCGGGCAGTTGTTGCCGTCCTGTACCTGTCCCGCAAGTGTGATGTTTGGATGTACCGATCCTGCGCAGGTGTTGTTACACGTGGTCTGCCACTGCGAGTACGATCAGCTGTCCATCCTGTCTCCGTATAGCTCCGTCTTAGGCATCTCACAGTACCGACATTGCAATGTTTTGTCCTGGCCACATGTGCAGTTCTCATGCCTCCTTGCAGCATACCAAAGGCACGTTCATGCAGATGATCAGGGACCCTGGGCATCTTTCTTTTGATGATTTTCTAGAGTCAGTAGAAAGGCCTCTTTATTGTCCTACGTTTTCATAACTGTGACCTTAATTCCCTACTGTCTGTAAGCTGTTAGTGTCTTAACGACCGTTCCACAGGTGCATGTTCATTAATTGCTTATGGTTCATTGCACAAGTATGGGAAACAATGTTTAAACCCTTTACAATGAAGATCTGTGAAGTTATTTGGATTTTTATGAATTATCTTTGAAAGACAGGAGTTTATATACTTCACAGGGATGCTTGCCCATGTTGACTCCAATGCTTCCCGGAGTTGTGTCAAGTTTTATGTCCTTGGTGAACCATTCTTGAGACACATAAGAAACTGTTGAGTGAAATACTACAATATGGCCTGGGCTGGAATACAACATGGCCTCTCTTGCATTTCAAAGATGATGGTATTATCTTTAACCAGATCTAATGTATTATATTCTCCTACATTAATTTCACATTTCCAAACTTCAAAGTGTTTCCTTTCAAATGATATCAAGAATATGCATATCCTTACTTCAGGTCTTGAGCTACAGGCTGTTAGATGTGGGTATGTAATTTTAGGCAAAAATTGAAAATAATTGTCCATTCTTTATTAACCTGTCTCCTCCCCTTCATCTACACTGATTGAAGTGGATGTAACAAGTGATATCAAGAAGGGATCATAGCTTTCACCTATATTCACTTGATCAATATATGCAATGGAAAGAGCTGATGTTCATAATGATTTGTACACATACATATATATACACACACACACACACACACAAAAAGTATTTAGTCAGCCACCAATTGTGCAAGTTCTCCCACTTAAAAAGATGAGAGGCCTGTAATTTCCATCATAGGTACATACACTTCAACTACGACAGACAAAATGAGAAGAAAAAAATCCAGAAAATCACATTGTAGGATTTAATGAATTTATTTGCAAATGGTGAAAAATAAGTATTTGGTCACCTACAAACAAGCAAGATTTCTGGCTCTCACAGACCTGTAACTTCTTCTTTAAGAGGCTCCTCTGTCCTCCACTCGTTACCTGTATTAATGGCACCTGTTTGAACTTGTTATCAGTATAAAAGGCACCTGTCCACAACCTCAAACAGTCACACTCCAAAATCCACTATAGCGCTGTCAAAGGACACCAGAAACAAAATGGTAGACCTGCACCAGGCTGGGAAGACTGAATCTGCAATAGGTAAGCAGCTTGGTTTGAAGAAATCAACTGTGGGAGCAATTATTAGGAAATGGAAGACATACAAGACCACTGATAATCTCCCTCGATCTGGGGCTCCACGCAAGATCTCACCCCGTGGGGTCAAAATGATCACAAGAAGAGTGAGAAAATAAATCTCAGAACCACACGGGGGGACCTAGTGAATGACCTGCGGAGAGCTGGAACCAAAGTAACAGAGCCTACCATCAGTAACACACTACGCCGCCAGGGACTCAAATCCTGCAGTGCCAGACGTGTCCCCCTGCTTAGGCCAGTACATGTCCAGGCCCGTCTGAAGTTTGCTAGAGAGCATTTGGATGATCCAGAAGAAGATTGGGAGAATGTCATATGGTCAGATGAAACCAAAATAGAACTTTTTGGTAAAAACTCAACTTGTCGTGTTTGGAGGACAAAGAATGCTGGAGTTGCATCCAAAGAACACCGTACCTACTGTGAAGCATGGGGGTGGAAACATCATGCTTTGGGGCTGTTTTTCTGCAAAGGGACCAGGATCCGTGTAAAGGAAAGAATGGGGCCATGTATCTTGAGATTGAGTGAAAACCTCCTTCCATCAGCAAGGGCATTGAAGATTAAACTTGGCTGAGTCTTTCAGCATGACAATGATCCCAAATACACTGCCCGGGCAATGAAGGAGTGGCTTCGTAAGAAGCATTTCAAGGTCCTGGAGTGGCCTAGCCAGTCTCCAGATCTCAACCCAATAGAACATCTTTGGAGGGTTGAAAGTCCGTGTTGCCCAGCAACAGCCCCAAAACATCACTGCTCTAGAGGAGATCTGCATGGAGGAATGGGCCAAAATACCAGCAACAGTGTGTGAAAACCTTTTGAAGACTTACAGAAAACATTTGACCTCTGTCATTGCCAACAAAGGGTATATAACGAAGTATTGAGATAAACTTTTGTTATTGACCAAATACTTATTTTCCACCATAATTTGCAAATAAATTCATTTAAAAAAATCCTACAATGTGATTTTCTGGATTTTTTTCTCATTTTGTTTGTCATAGTTGAAGTGTACATATGAGGAAAATTAAAGGCCTCATCTTTTTAAGTGGGAGAACTTGCACAATTGCTGGCTGACTAAATACTTTTTTTGCCCCACTATACATACAGTGGGTAGAACAAGTATTTGATATTCTGCCAATTTTGCAGGTTTTCCTACTTACAAAGCATGGTCTGATAAAAATCACATTGTATGATTTAAGTAATTAATTTGTATTTTATAGCATGACATAAGTATTTGACACCAACCAACCAGTAAGAATTCCGGCTCTCACAGACCTGTTAGTTTTCCTGTTCTCCATTCATTACCTGTATTAACTGCACCTGTTTGAACTCGTTACCTGTATAAAAGACACCTGTCCACACACTCAATCAAACAGACTCCAACCTCTCCACAATGGCCAAGACCAGAGAGCTGTGTAAGGACATCAGGGATAAAATTGTAGACCTGCACAAGGCTGGGATGGGCTACAGGACAATAGGCAAGCAGCTTGGTGAGAAGGCAACAACTGTTGGCGCAATTATTAGAAAATGGAAGAAGTTCAAGATGACGGTCAATCACCCTCTGTCTGGGGCTCCATGCAAGATCTCACCTCGTGGGGCATCAATGATCATGAGGAAGGTGAGGGATCAGCCCAGAACTACACGGCAGGACCTGGTCAATGACGTGAAGAGAGCTGGGACCGCAGTCTCAAAGAAGACCATTAGTAACACTACGCCGTCATGGATTAAAATCCTGCAGTGCACGCAAGGTCCCCCTGCTCAAGCCAGCGCATGTCCAGGCCCGTCTGAAGTTTGCCAATGACCATCTGGATGATCCAGAGGAGGAATGCGAGAAGGTCATGTGGTCTGATTAGACCAAAATACAGCTTTTTGGTCTAAACTCCCCTCGCAGTGTTTGGAGGAAGAAGGATGAGTACAACTCCAAGAAACCCATCCCAAACTTGAAGCATGGAGGTGGAATTCTTTGGGGATTCTTTTCTGCAAAAGGGACAGGAAGACTACCGTATTGAGGTGAGGATGGGTGGGGCCATGTATCGCAAGTTCTTGGCCAACAACCTCCTTCCCTCAGTAAGCGCATTGAAGATGGGTCATGGCTGGGTCTTCCAGCATGACAATGACCCGAAACACACAGCCAGGGCAACTAAGGCTCCGTAAGAAGCATCTCAAGGTCCTGGAGTGGCCTGGTCAGTCTCCAGACCTGAACCCAATAGAAAATCTTTGGAGGGAACTGAAAGTCCGTATTGCCCTGTGACAGCCCCAGAACCTGAAGGATCTGGAGAAGGTCTGTATGGAGGAGTGGGCCAAAATCCCTGCTGCAGTGCGAGTGTGTGCAAACCTGGTCAAGAACTACAGGAAACGTATGATCTCCGTCATTGCAAACAAAGGTTTCTGAACCAAATATTAAGTTCTGATTTTCTGATGTATCAAATACTTATGTCATGCAATAAAATACAAATTACTTAAATCATAATGTGATTCTTGAGTTTTGTTTTAGATTCCATCTCTCACAGTTGAAGTGTACCTATGATAAAAATTACAAACCTCTACATGCTTTGTAAGTGGGAAAACCTGCAAAATCGGCAGTGTGTCAAATACACATAACACTTTGTATATTTTTATATATGCACATACTGTATAATTATTTTTAGATATAGGCCTATTGTAAATGTTTATTGTAGCTTCATCTTTATTGATAAAAAATATACAAAGACACACAACTTTAAGCTACGTATTCATTTGACAGAGGTAATGAACTGCCCATTGAGCAGCACAGCAATTGATGAAATAGGACTATGTTTTCAAGAGCTTATGTCAAGGGACGGAGACAGGCGTTATAGACCTCTATATTTGAGTGACAGTGTCCAACACACGCTGGGCACCTACTGAACAAAACACCATTTTTTTCACAATGACATGTATTGCTAAATAAAAATAAAGAAACTACAGGCATTATTACAAGACAAAACAGCTTGCTCAGCATGATGCTCTTGTAAGTGTAAAAGCAAAGATTTTTTTATATAATTAAAAAAAGCTTGAAAATGTAGTGGAATGGGATTAGTATGGTGTGTGGAGAATCCAATTCTTTAAATTCTATGTGGTACAAATCATATTGGGGAGAACCTCTAAGTGTATGACTTGGTCTGTTTGAGAAGGTTTGAATCTTAAATCAACCTGCGTACACATTGTTTGAAGTACAATAGACCAACATAGCTTCTGTAGGTCAAAACTGTGCGTTGGAAAACCTTGGTAAAATATTGTTGCCTTCTCGTGGACGTCCTACATTGACTGCAAGAATGTTAAGGCAAAATGGTTCATTTTGATACAATCACAGATTTTTACATTGTCAAAATGTATTCCAGGGAGTGCGAGGAACAGGACATATTTGAATTGACCGTGAAATTAAATATCAAACAGCAAAATAAACATTTGCTTATAGTTTCTGATTTCAGAAAAAGTTACCTTGTCTAATATCAAAGGAGGCAGCCAGACAGTGACATAAGTAAAAACATATGACTCACGGATAAAATAAAGGTTATATAAAATAAATACAACTTTAAGTGAATGAATGATCAGAGCTGACTACTGAGTCTAAAGGTGTCCACATACTGTACATACAGTTGAAGTCAGAAGTTTACATAAAATTAGGATAGAGTCATTAAAAAACTCATTTTTCAACCACTCCACAAATTTCTTGTTGACAAACTATAGTTTTGGCAAGTCGGTTAGGACATCTACTTTGTGCATGACAAGTAATTTTTCCAACAATTGTTTACAGACAGATTATTTCACTGTATCACAATTCCAGTGGGTAAGAAGTTACATACACTAAGTTGACTATGCATTCAAACAGCTTGAAAAATTCCAGAAAATTATATAATGGCTTTAGAAGCTTCTCCTAGGCTAATTGACATCATTTGAGTCAATTGGAGGTGTACCTGTGGATGTATTTCAAGGCCTACCTTCAAACGCAATGCCTCTTTGCTTGACATCATGGGAAAATCAAAAGAAGTCCAGCAAGACCTCAGAATTTTTTTTTGTTGACCTCCACAAGTCTGGGTCATCCCTGGGAGCAATTTCAAAATGCCTGAAGGTACCACATTCATCTGTACAAACAATAGTATGCAAGTATAAACACCATGGGACCACGCAGTCATCATACCGCTCAGGAAGGAGACGCGTTCTGTCTCCTAAAGATTAACCTACTTTGGTGCGAAAAGTGCAAATCAATCCCAGAACAACAGCAAAGGACCTTGTGAAGATGCTGGAGGAAACTGGTACAAAAATATCTATATCCACAGTAAAACATGTCTTATATCGACATAAACAGAAAGGCCGCTCAGCAAGGAAGAAGCCACTGCTCCAAAACCACCATAAAAATGCCAGACTATGGTTTTAACTGCACATGAGGACAACGGTCGTACTTTTGGAGGAATGTCCTCTGGTCTGATGAAACAAAAATACAACTGTTTGGAAATAATTACCATCGTTATGTTTGGAGGAAAAAGGGGGAGACTTGCAAGCCAAAGAACAACCCAACCGTGAAGCACGGGGGTGGCAGCATCATGTTGTGGGGGTGCTTTGATGCAGGAGGGACTGGTGCATTTCACAGAACAGATGGCATCATGAGGCAGGAAAGTTGTGGATATATTGAAGCAACATCTCAAGACATCAATCAGGAAGTTAAAGCTTGGTCACAAATGGGTCTCCCAAATGGACAAGTACCCCAAGCATTCCAAAGTTGTGGCAAAATGGCTTAAGGACAAAGTCAAGGTATTGGAGTAGCCATCACAAAGTCCTGACCTCAATCCCATAGAAAATCTGTGGGCATAACTGAAAAAGCTTGTGCGAGCAAGGAGGCCTTACAAACCTGACTCAGTTACAGCAGCTCTGTCAGGAGGAATTGGCCAACATTCACCCAACTTATTGTGGGAAGCTTGTGGAAGGCTACCGAAACATTTGACCCAAATTTAACAATTTAAAAAGGCAATGCTACCAAATACTAATTGAGTGTATACAAACTTCTGACCCACTGTGAATGTGATGAACATAATAAAAGCTGAAATAAATCACTCTACGATTATTCTGACATGTCACATTCTTAAAATAAAGTGGTGATCCTAACTGACCTAAAACAGGGAATTTTTACTTGGATTAAATTCGGGGAATTGTGAAAAACTGAGTTCAAATGTATTTGGCTAAGGTGTATGCAAACTTCCGACTTCAACTGTAGGTTTGGTTTGCTTCTATCAGAACTTATGCAAAATAAACATCTGTGCTCACATACTCCCTAAAGACCTTCACTTGAAAAATTAGGGGAAAAAAGCACCAATATTACAGTTGTTTGCCCCTCTTGAGCCACTGTAGCACCAACATACTCAGTAACACTTCCTCAATATAGGCCAAATTAATCTAAGATAAATCAAGAAACATGTAATATATGTTTTGGTCTTAGTCACCAAATTGTACATCTAACTAAGATGTTAAGCACAGTTTTTTTCAAGTGAAACAATGTGCATGAAAACTAGTTGTCTCTTGTTGAATGACAACAAACACTTAATTGAAGAATCCCATCCATTGTTCCCACCTCTACAAGGAGTAGTACTTTGACCAATCACTGATGAAGGGGCATAGGACTTCGGCTACCGAAGTCGTAATATGTGCAAACTGTTTCAATTGGGAAGCTTTATGGTATTACCATGCAAGAATATGAGCTGTCGTGACTAAGTGAAGGAGTCAAAAGCAACAGTGCACACAAACTCCTGCCTATTTACACCAATGGTCAACAACAACTCTTGTATCATACATGAAACCTTGTCATACTACTTCACTGCATTACAATGTTCTACTAAAGAATGACAAAGTATTAGGACACTGTGTGATAAATATTCCATTCAACTCAGCACATTAAGGAAATGGTGTAATTAAGATTGTCGCTACTGTATCGATGGGTATCGATGGGAAGAATAGCAGGAGGTAAGGGATCAAGAGGAGAATAGTTCAGGGTGTAGAAAAACATATTTTGAAGTGGAACTGACAGCATTTTAACTACTTTGCATATATGAAACAGACAATCATAATACCAGTCAAAAATATGTAATTTCCAGTGTATGCTTCAAAACCAACTTAAGGTTTTAAAACAGGTTATATTTGACTCAAAATTCCATGACTTACATTAAAGCATTGAAGATTTAATTGAAGCTTTAATGCAGCTCAATGCATGATTAATTTACCAATAAATGTCTTAGTATTCCAAAAAAATATTGCTATCAGGTTGTAAATCACAGCTGGCATGGGACATTGATTGCTGCCTCCACCCATTCGGGAGGCACTGTTTCAGTTGAATTACTCAATATTTTGAACAAAAACGGACGACTGTTACTAAGGCTGGGAATGTCAATACAATCAAAGGGCAACTATCACAAGTCCGTCATAATGTGACTAATAGGCTAGCGCACGTGTCAAACAAAAGGCCAAACAATAGGACACACAAGCAAGTATAAATGTGTCAACATTTGAATCATCTACTTAATATAATTACAGCCTCGTGCTTGCATTGGTGAATTCAATTTCAGTTGTGCTGTTTTCATGTGTACCGTTTACAGTATGTAGTGGGAAAGTGTACAGACATCCCACAGTCCTAGCTAGGTTACTAAAATGTTGCAGTCTGGCTTCGGTTTTTAAAGCTTGACAATGAATAACCAAAAAACTAAACCTGCAACAAAACATCAAGCCAAGGAGAAACACGTGGGCCTAGTATAGTAACATTTGAGCAGTAGCCTAGGCTGGCTACTCAACTACAATACATTTGAGCAGTAGCCTACGCTGGCTACTCAACTACAATACATTTTGAGTGGACCATGCAGCAATGCTGCATTCAACCGGACCGGTGATCCATACAGTGCAAAACAATTTAAAACATGTTACAAAAACATTTTTTTCTTAAATACTTGTTTTGTTATTTGGAGTTAATAAATACGTTTTGATTAGGGTCACATAACTTGCACATTTGCAAGCATAGCAGCAAAATCTGGACAAATATTTTTTCTATTTTTTATTATTTCTTGGCCC
Organism: Oncorhynchus gorbuscha; assembly: GCF_021184085.1. Classification (NCBI taxonomy): domain Eukaryota; kingdom Metazoa; phylum Chordata; class Actinopteri; order Salmoniformes; family Salmonidae; genus Oncorhynchus; species Oncorhynchus gorbuscha. The sequence continues at coordinate 20,666,955 of NC_060177.1, read as the reverse complement.
GTGAATTTGTGTTTGACACTCCTGGACTAGCATATATATTTATGTAGCTAGGTATTTATTTAGCAAGCTAAAAACACGGAGCCTAACGTTAGTGGGTGGATGGATGCTGGGTGGATGTCATGTCATTGGAGGAGTCGGTAAGTGACCAACTTTTTCCCCCTCATAGCGTTTTTCTGTGACTACAGCTAAATATGTATGTGTAATTTGGTTAGCTAGCAAGAAATGTGAATCGCATTGCTAGCTAACCAGCTATACTGAACTTGAATGACATATCCACAGTTAGCATATCTCTAAGTTGTCAATTAAATGTATTTGGCATTGATCAAAAGAGCGTGCAGGCAAGTTCCCATTCAGTTGTCAAAACTTGGGTTGGAACAAGCATGCATTGGCAGGCAAGCTGCAGAAGGATGAGAAGGCTACTAATTCTCCATCGTTTATCAGTGCAATTATGGTGGCCAACCAGGGTTTAACTAATATTCCCTCGTTAGATTTTAGCTCATCTTTCTCTGGCTAGCATTAGTTCTTGATCTTGTTGATGTGTATAAGCAACTGAGGGAGCGATAGCATACCTTTTCATAGTTGTTTGATCAATCGGACTACGAAGTTTCCAAATGTAAAAGGACTTCCGTGGTATTGTAGCGACCCGCACAGACAGCAGTGTTTTATGTGTTAGGCTAGTAGGTGGTTGTGTTGTACTTACCAGTACCCAGTGTTCGCGGGGTCCGACATGCCAATCAACCTGCTATCTGCCAATCACGGGAATGCCTGGAATGTTCTGATGCCTGGCAGTTGGTGGAGGGGGGTTGGGCAGGGGGATGGAGCATTGGAAGTTAAGACCAGGTTTAGCCTTTGTCTGGCCTTCACAAGAGAATCTCACGGTTGGCTTGTGGGTTACCTTTCATTTATTTGGCGGGGGCTGCGGCCAAACCGTAGCCTGTGTAAATTTGGGTTAATAAACCGTCAATTCGTAAACTCAAACCTCTGTCTGGACAATTTTTCCTTTATGATCCAGTCAGGTCATTACAGTATTTACATTTATGCAGAAATCCTTTCTGGTGAATTTTTTGGCGCATTCATTCTAATGATCTGAAGTCGCACTGTTGCTACTGCCTGTAAACACACAGTTCAGTGAATGATGGCATGCCCGTGTGGCAAATGGTTTATTTGCTTATAGCCCTACTGTAGCTCTGATTGGGTATAGCACACCGGTCTGCAAAGACGCCAAACATTCTATGAAAACATGAAAATGACCAAATCTAAGTGCTCACTTGTCAGAAAATTTCTAATAAATGTTTCATATTGTTCCTGGGGGAGTTTATGAACATATTTGAATAATAGTTAATGTTGCTAAAATGATGTCAGTTCCACTTTCAGAGTATTCTTGCATTATTTAACTTGTAAATGTTAAGGTGTAGGCTACTAAAGCACAGTGCACGGCAGTGAATGATGATATCCCCTTAGAATCACCCCTCCTTCCCAGAGTACCATTAACACAGGGGACACTATACTCATTTTACATCATTATAAAGTACCAAGACAAAAGGTACTCTTAGAAATAATAGCTATGAGTAATCGTCCCACAACTGATGGGCTTTGCACTCAAACAGTTATTTCTCCAAATATGCCCCCCAGCTCCAGCCCCACTCAAAGGTCACCGAGCATCTAGCCTAGATGTCAATCTGTTTCAGCTTTAGCCACAATGTTCTGGTGCTATCAAACATGACAACAACAAGATGTCTAACACAGAAACTAGGCCAGGCTACCAAGCATCCACCTGCCATTTACAGCCAATCAGATGGAGAGAGACAACTTAATCAACCGATCACCTCTATAATATTCTGGTGAGCTAATGGAATGCATTGTTCTGATTGCAGAGTGGCTAGGTGGCTAGAGAGGGAATTTTAAATTATATCATTGACAAAACATAAATAGTTGTCTCCCATTCACATAAGGGACATATGAAATTACTTGTGTTCTAGTCAATGCTTCAGAACATCTCCCAATGGAAAGGAGTTGTACATTAAGTGCTTCCTGTGCCTCAGGTATTAGACTAAACTCCTAACCTAGAAGCTAGTGTATATGCATCATCATTATTGGCTAAACCCAGAACATATTCCAGTTGCCATGCAGTCATCATTTTTGGGAGATAATTGATTAATGAGGACGGCAAGCAGTCAATCAGAATGCTCGCCCTCTGTTTCTACAAATGACCACTTGATCTTGCATCATGTGTTCTCAACTTTACTCAACAGACAATTGAGCCATTAGGATTATTTGATCACCAATTTCAACCAATCTACAAGTGGAAAACATCCTGCTTTTTACGTAGTTCCCGTATTACAACTACTTTATATGTAGTCCTATAGCATGGAAAAAAATGAATAAAAGATTGTCATTGCCGGGGGTCTCTGAATATCTCTTGAACCATGTTCTATTTATCAAGACTTGGTCTGTTACAGTCAATCACGGACACACGTGGGAGGAATACTGAATGAGACATAGACTGAGACCAAGAGACTCTGATGAAGCAGCAAGGTTGTCTGTTCATTTAAGTGCTTGTCACCTTGTTAAACAGATATTCCCTGTGGTGTTGTTATAAACCAGAAGTGGAGAAGGCAGGAGATCTTTGTCCTCTACAGATAATGTCAAAATGGCGCTAAGCCTATAGCGTAGGTTTCTCCTCCCTGCTGTACAGTACAATGGAAATGTCTGTTCCTGGATTGAGATGGAACAGACCTGTTGGACTGAATCATAAAACACGGGACGAGATGTTAAAAACTGTCCATTGTGCCAATAGATGGAATACACTCACATGAGATTTGCCATGATGTTGACAGAGTGGCATGGGAGGTTTATTTCTTAGACTGGGGTAAGATGTCAATTTTGGGACACATCCTCAGTAGTGTGCCTTCGAATCAGTGGGTGTTTTGGCCTTTAATCACTAAACACCCTCATCAAAGGTGGCCAGCTAAAGGGTAATCAAGCCTTAGCTTGTGTCCCATGCCCAATTAAGATGTCCCACGGGACTATGCAAGGCAGGGGCGTCCTCTTCCCTGAGCCAGCCATACAGCTGACCGCATACCTCATATGCCCTCCTCAAGTTGGAGAGATCTAAATTGGGTTCTCAGGTGGGGGTGGGGGGGTCATGAAGTTATAGCCCAGCAAGGGTCCTTCCCTTTGATCCAGATCCACTGGCTGCCTCTTTCAGCTGCTTGAGAAACTGCTCTGACAGTCTGCCGCAGAGCCTGTCCATGGATTCCAAGTTCTTTCAGCAACCTGATGATGGAAGAAGCCACGAATCCTCTGCATCCCACTTCAACTGGCCAGACCTTTGCATTCCAGCCACGCTGAGTTGCGTCTGCTGCCAACTCTGTGTAACGCAGTTTTTTCGCTCGTAGGCCTCTTCAACAGAGTTTTCCCACGGGACTGTGAGCTCTATGATGTACACAGCCTTTTCGTGAAGGGGACCAGAGTACCATGTCTGGCCTAAGGTTGGTAGAAGCAATCTCAGGTGGAAAAATGAGTTGCTGGCCAATATCGACAAGCATCTTCCAGTCCCGGGCCATGGCTAGGTGTCCAGTTTCTGGCTTTGTAGGAGGATACTTGGGCCTTTTCTGTCCCTCCCGGATGAATGTTGTTGTTTTGACGGGATTGCTTGTTTTTGGAGGTAATGAATTGGTTGCACTCCTCTTGGTGTCAAGTGCTGCAGCCAGGCTCTTGAGGACCTGATTGTGCCTCCAGGTGTAGCGGCCTTGTGAGAGGCTGGTCTTGCAACCTGTCATTATATGCCTGAGAGTCGCTGGAGCTGGGCAGAGGGGGCAGGTCGAGTCCTCGCCATACCATTGATGTAGATTTTTTGGTGTTAGAAGCACATCATAAACAGCTCTTATGATGAAGCTGATGTTGCTTGCCTCCATTTGCCAAAGCTCACTCCAGTTGATCTTTCTCCTCTCCAGGCCTTCCCACCACGTCCATTGCCCTTGTTTAGCAAGAGAGACAGCCTTTGCGCTTCTTGCAGTCTCCTCCTGTCTGCGCACCCCCTCGACCACCAGCTTCCTGCGTTCAGATATTGTTGCCTTATGGAACGTTGGTTTGCTTGCTGCCAGGCCAAAGCCTCCTCTTCCATGCTGGATATTCCCTACAATGTCTTGGTGTCTCAGGGCTGATGTTGCTTGCTGCACAGCCTTGGATGATGTCCATTTCCGTCCAGTTTGACTGATTGGAATGAAATATTTTTGTTATGATTGCTGAGTGAGTCACTGAGTGAGTGAGTGAGTGAGTGAGTGAGTAACTGAGTGAGTAACTGAGTGTGTAACTGAGTGTGTGAGTGCACGTGAATGTGTCACCAGACATACTGTAGCCGCAGGAAGTAGGGGTGCTGAGGGTCATGGGAGAGGTGAAGAAGGTTTTTATGCCCCGTTCTTCGGGAGAGAAGCTGCCCAGAAGCTAATCCAGCTTCGGCAGGACTCCTGCAGTATGGCTGCCTATGCGGTGGATTTCCGCACGTTGGCAGATAACTGGATGCTCGTGCCTGACGCGGTCCGCTCAGCGGTCCTGGAGTGGACCCATTCCTTCGGACTGGCCTGCCACCCTGGTTCTCAATGGACCCTAGGCGTTTGTGCGATGACGCTTTTGGTGACCCACCATGGTTCCTGACATCTTCATATTCATCGCCGCTTGCACAGATTATGCTCAGAACAAGACTCCTCGGCAAGCTCCAGTCCTTAACTGGCAGCTCTATTACATTTACATTACATTTAAGTAATTTAGCAGACGCTCTTATCCAGAGCGACTTACAAATGATTAAATAGTAACCGCAAAAAAACGTCAACGTCTCAACGTCAACAGTGAAGTGGCGACTCTGGGATGCTGGCCTTCTAGGCAGAGTTCCTTTTACTTTTATTGGCCAGTCTGAGATATGGCTTTTTCTTTGCAACTCTGCCTAGAAGGCCAGCATCCCGGAGTAGCCTCTTCACTGTTGATGTTGAGGCTGGTGTTTTGCGAGTGCTATTTAATGAAGCTGCCAGTTGAGGATTTGTGAGGTGTCTGTTTCTCAAACTAGACACTCTAATGTACTTGTCCTCTTGCTTAGTTGTGCACCGGGGGCCTCCCATTCCTCTTTCTATTCTGGTTAGAGCCATTGTACGCTGTTCTGTGATGGGAGAAGTACGCAGCGTTGTACGAGATCTTCAGTTTCTTGGCAATTTCTCGCATGGAATAGCCTTCATTTCCTGGAACAAGAATATAATGACGAGTTTCAGAAGAAAGGTATTTGTTTCTGGCCATTTTGAGCCTGTAATTGAACCCATAAATGCTGACGCTCCAGATACTCAACTAGTCTAAATAAGGCCAGTTTTATTGCTTCTTTTAATCAGCACAGCAGGGTTTTCTAGTCATCATTTAGCCTTTTAAAATTATCAAATTGGATTAGCTAACACAACGTGCTATTGGAACACAGGAGTGATGGTTGCTGATAATGGTCCTCTGTACTCCTATGTAGACATTCAATAAAAAATCTGCTGTTTCCAGCAACAATAGTCATTTACAACATTAATAACAATCTGCACTGTATTTATGATCAATTTGATGTTATTTTACTGGACAAAATAATGTGCTTTTCTTTCAAAAACAAGGACATTTCTAAGTGACCCCAAACTTTTGAATGGTAGTGTATATTTTTCACAAAAGTAGTGCACTGGGCCTTTACTAGTCCTGTATTAGCGAACCGATATAGTCGTCTGTAGCGCGGACAAAATATGTATAATTATCCCCCCGCCGGCGGATAAATGGCAACACCCCATCACCCCCACTATTCCCTTGGCTATGTCACCGGAGATGTGTACTTACTCGTGATTGGAAAAACTGTGGATATTTTGCCATCTGAACAATACAGGAGGTTGATTGGAGTGGACTCATGTTGAAAATTACATTTTCCTTTCAGATTATAGTTCCATAATGGGTTCAACAGGAAGGCTGCTCCTTGAATTTCTTCTTATTTTCTATTTTTTTTACTTTTATTTAAGCAAACTTCCATCTGAAAAATAATGAATACCTCTGTACCAGTTAATACAATCTTACACTCTTTAAATGCAGTCCCAATAATTTGTTTAATCAGCCAATTTTACACACACATACAGTACATGCATCCATAAATCTCCAAAACATGGCTATGCTTTGCTGCTAGTTCAACGTCATAATGTTACGACTGCTATGGAAGTGTTCTTCTCTCTCCCAGCTCCTTTCACAGCGCAGACACCTGATGGATTCTTCTGAATAATTTAAGGTGAATTTAATTACTTTAAACAATCCCACAGGGTTAGCGTTAAACTCATTAATGAGTTTCTAGGCATGCATTACAAAGCTATTTGGAAAACATGGCCTGGCAGTGCAACGTTGTTACTGTCACCTCCTCCACTGCACAGAGATGAATGATATATGTTTATCTCCCTGTTGAGAGAGAGACAGCTAGAGAGAGAGAGAGACAATGTTAAATGCTTGATGCATTTCAAACCATATTGGCAGAGAATGGTTAACCATTTCCTACCACAGCTTTTTTGGCACCAAATGAATCAGTCGAAGCTAGGTAAGTACTGTATTAATGAATATATTGAATTTGTTAATGAATTCTTTAGTAGGAATTTTGCTAAAACTTATTTAATAATCAGCTAGCAGTTCCTCCCACTGTGGAGATCGATCTCCATGGAGTATGAGATCTACAAAGTGGAATTAGAGTTATAGTGGAGAGTTCTATTTGTGTGGTGTGTAGCAGAGGTCACCATGATTCTGAGTGTTGAGTGGGGGAAAAACAAAATGAATCTGCAAAGAAGCCGAGGCAGGCTCGATAATAGTATATGCATAAGATGACGGATCAAGGGCCGGGTTCTACTATAAGAAAGTATTAATTCTCAGTCAGAACACCCTTACAAAAGCAGAGGGCAAGAATGTGCCAAGCAAATAATCACCAACCAAGACCTGCAGAAGATTAATAAATCATGGCATTCCTCGCAGCGCTACTCAGAGCCAGGTTACGTAAACACGAGCAGGGGGGCAAGGTCTCCTAAACCGGGGTTCTAACACACTGTAGATCATCAGAGGAGATATTTTAGAGGAGATATTTTAGAAGGTTATAGTCAAGGACTGTTCCTGAACGATTCCTGGAGCCTAACTTATCGTCCAAAGCCTCACACTTTGATAGCCTGTGTTGTGAGGGGAATTGTTGGGTTTCATTTTTCTACACTGTAAACATCTCTTGTAGTTGTTTCAACTAATTATTATTATTAAGGAACTGGTTCCACAGCCTTTTTTAGTTTGCTCAACTTTTCAGTGTTACCTGAACTTAACATTTTTAGTCGTACCAAACTTGCCTCCAATATTCAGTCAAGTTAGAATGTCTTTGCTCAAATTGTCTTATACAGTATGTTCTTTTAACCCTCCTGCTGTGTTCCGGTTGAATTGGATCGATTTACAAGTTCTCTCTGAAAAAATGTAGTTAATTTAATCTGATAAGGTTCCATGACTTTGTCCTCACAGTACATCAGATTTTTTTTTGAGAGCCCATGCTCTTACAATGGAAAGAAAGTATAGGGTCATATCCAAATAAACAAAATCCAGCTCCCAGATTGCAATTCCTATGGCTTCCACTAGATGTCAACAGTCTTTGTTCAAGGTTTCAGGCTTGTTTCTTCCCAAACGAGGAAGAATTATGAGTTTTATTACTGGGACTCCAAGTTGGAAATCAGTCTGTGCGCGAGCGACGAAGAGGGCGCGCACCTGCTAATATCATTTTCCTATTGAACATACTTCTTTCCGTATGAAATATTATAGTTTAATTACATTTTAGGGTACGTATTTTGACTTGGTTTAACAAAGGTTAGAGGTAGCTTTTTGGATTCCTTTCTCTGCATGTTGAACAAGTGGATTACTCAAATCGATGGCGCAAACTAAACACACTTTTTGAGATATAAAGAATAATTTTATCTAACAAAACAACACTAAATGTTGTAGCTGGGACCCTTTGGATTGCAATTCAGAAAAGTAAGTGAATGTGTAATTGCTATTTGTGATTTTATGAATCCTGTGCCGGTGGAGAAATTAGTTGATGTGGGGCGCCATCCTTAAAAATAATCGCATGTCATGCTTTCGCTGTAAAGCCTATTGTAAATCAGTGCAGTTAGATTAACAAGAATTTAAGCTTTTAACCGATATAAGATACTTGTATTTACCTAAATGTTTCATATCCATAATTTTTATGAATATTTATGATTATTTATTTAAATTGTGCGAAGTTGTCCTGCTGGTGGGACGCCTATCCTGAAGAAGTTTGTTCATTTATACAGTCATTATTATTCAACATGGGATTTGAACTTACAACCTCTTGGTTCACAGTATTTTAATCTTCTGGCTATGCCAACATGTCTGTTTCAATTATAATTTAATCTGACTATTTTCTCATCATTGATTTGATGGTGTCCTGTGTAAATCTAAGTGTGCGTTCTCTAATTCTCTCCTTCTCTCCTTCTTTCTCTCTCTCGGAGGACCTGAGCCCTAGAACCATGCCCCAGGACTACCTGACATGATGACTCCTTGCTGTCCCCAGTCCACCTGGCCATGCTGCTGCTCCAGTTTCAACTGGCCTGGGCCCTAGGACCATGTCCCAGGACTACCTGACATGAGGACTCCTTGCTGTCCCCAGTCCACCTGGCCATGCTCCTGCTCCAGTTTCAACTGTTCTGCCTTACTATTATTCAACCATGCTGGTCATTTATGAACATTTGAACATCTTGGCCACGTTCTGTTATAATCTCCACCCGGCACAGCCAGAAGAGGACTGGCCACCCCACATATGCTCTCTCTAATTCTCTCTTTCTTTCTCTCTCTCGGAGGACCTGAGCCCTAGGACCGTGCCCCAGGACTACCTGACATGATGGCTCCTTGCTGTCCCCAGTCCACCTGACTGTGCTGCTGCTCCAGTTTCAACTGTTCTGCCTTATTATTATTTGACCATGCTGGTCATTTATGAACATTTGAACATCTTGGTCATTTTCTGTTATAATCTCTACCCGGCACAGCCAGAAGAGGACTGGCCACCCCACATAGCCCGGTTCCTCTCTAGGTTTCTTCCTAGGTTTTGGCCTTTCTAGGGAGTTTTTCCTAGCCACCGTGCTTTTACACCTGCATTGTTTGCTGTTTGGGGTTTTAGGCTGGGTTTCTGTACAGCACTTTGAGATATCAGCTGATGTACGAAGGGCTATATAAATAAATTTGATTTGATTTGATTTGATGGGGCGGCAGGGTAGCCTAGTGGTTAGAGCGCTAGACTAGTAACCGGAAGGTTGCCCACTGGCCATCATTGAAAATAAGAATTTGTTCTTAACTGACTTGCCTGGTTAAATAAAGGTAAAATTTAAAAAATAAAAATAAATTATTTCAGCAATGTTAATCTGTATTGTTGATGGGGTATTGTCTGATTTAATGTGTACTTGACACCTGCCAGTTTAACCCGGAAGCCAGCCGCACCAATGTGTTGGTGAAAAAACACTGTTCAACTGGTGATCACGGTCAGCCTGCAAGCACCTGGCCTGCCACAAGGAGTCGCTAGGGTGTGATCATCCAAGTAAATCCCCCCAGGCCAAGCTGTGAACCAAGAGGTTTTGAGTTCAAATCCCAGGTGAGGCCATGTTGAATATTAGTTACTGTATGAATTAACATGAACAATGTAGTCATGTACACTACCGTTCAAAAATTTGGGGTCACTTAGGAATGTCCTTGTTTTTGAAAGAAAAGCACACAAAAAATCTATTAAAATAACTAATTATCAGAAATACAGTGTAGACATGTTGTAAATGACTATTGTAGCTGGAAACGGATGATTTTGAATGGAATATCTACATTGGCGTACAGAGGCCCATTATCAACAACCATCACTCCTGAGTTCCAATGGCACGTTGTGTTAACTAATCCAAGTTGATCATTAGAAAATCCTTTTGCAATTATGTTAGCACAGCTGAAAACTGTTGTTCTGATTAAAGAAGCAATAAAACTGGCCTTCTTGAAACTAGTTGAGTATCTGGAGCATTGGCATTTGTGGGTTTGATTACAGGCTCAAAATGGCCAGAAACAAAGACCTTTCTTCTGAAATGTGTCAGTCTATTCTGAGAAATGAAGGCTATTCCATGCGAGAAATTTCCAAGAAAATGAAGATCTCGTACAACGCTGCGTGCTTCTCCCATCACAGAACAGCGTAAACTGGCTCTAACCGGAATAGAAAGAGGAATGGGAGGCCCCGGTGCACAACTAAGCAAGAGGACAAGTACATTAGAGTGTCTAGTTTGAGAAACAGATGCCTCACAAGTTCTCAACTGGCAGCTTCATTAAATAGTACTCGCAAAACACCAGTCTCAATGTCAACAGTGAAGAGGCGACTCCGGGATGCTGGCCTTCTAGGCAGAGATGCAAAGAAAAAGCCATCTCAGACTGGACAATAAAAGTAAAAGATTAAGATGTGCAAAAGAACACAGACACTGGACAGAGGAAGATTGGAATAAAGTGTTACAGACAGACAAATCTAAGTTTGAGGTGTTCGGATCACAAAGAAGAACATTCGTGAGACGCAGAAAAAATGAAAAATATGCTGGAGGAGTGCTTGACCCCATCTGACAAGCATGGTGGAGGCAATGTGATGGTCTGGGAGTGCTTTGGTGGTGGTAAAGTGGGAGATTTGTACAGGGTAAAAGGGATCTTGAAGAAGGAAGGCTATTACTCCATTTTGCAAAGCCATGCCATACCCTGTGGACGGCACTTAATTGGAGCCAATTTCCTCCTACAACAGGACAATGACCCAAAGCACAGCTCCAAACTATGCAATAACTATTTAGGGAAGAAGCAGTCAGCTGGTATTCTGTCTACAATGGAGTGGCCAGCACAGTCACCGGATCTCAACCCTATTGAGCTATTGTGGGAGCAACTTGACCGTATGGTACGTAAGAAGTGCCCATCAAGCCAATCCAATTTGTGAGAGGTGCTTCAGGAAGCATGGGGTGAAATCTCTTCAGATTACCTCAGCAAATTGACAACTAGAATGCCAAAGGTCTGCAAGGCTGTAATTTCTGCAAACAAGGATTCTTTGACAAAAGCAAAGTTTGAAGGACACAATTATTATTTAATTTAAAAATCATTATTTATAACCTTGTCAACGTCTTGACTATATTTCCTATTCATCTTGCAAATAATTTCATGTACATTTTCATGGAAAATGAGGACATTTCTAAGTGACCGCAAACTTTTGAACGGTAGTGTATGTCAAAGTGTCAAATATGTTCATTTAAAACATTGTTCTGCCTGTTAAAAGCACTGTCTTTGTAAATAGTTCCACCGGTAAAATCTCCAAATAATGATTTCTAGTTAACACCCCTTTTGTGTTTGTTTCATATGAATTCATTCTCATTGACCTGAGCTCATACAACTAGTTTTGGAGTAAAAAAAGCATAATGTATGGATGATTTTGACTATAACAAATACTCAGATTAATCATATTGTGCTATTTATCACAGATTACTTTGTGTCAATGGTTAACATGGACTCACATGGACTCACCAGTGTCACGATCAAAGATGTGATCAAGAGCCTCACATACAGTATATCATTTGGTCATTGTGCTACCACGTAATTAATTGTGAGCGAGGCCTCAAAAAGCTTTATATACCAGAGCTCGAGAAAAATTCTATATATTATTGAAACAATGTTGCGATTGTTTGTGAGAATGCCAACAGGTGTGGTTCACCTGGGGGAAAGATTCCCATGGGCAACCCCCATGGAAGCCAAGAAGGGGAGTGAAGTGTGTGTGCTCAAACACACATGCATGTGGGGGTCTGGGAGAGGAAGTGTGCCCATCTGATGAATGGGCATGTGCCTGAACTCAATTTTATGCACTAATTGTAGTCTCACATTCATTTCTAATGACCGGTCATTTTTGACCAGGTGACACCACAGGTGTACAAATATTAAATAAAACACCCAAAATGTAATGAAAATCATCAAAATGTGTTTTGTGTGTTCAGATGCCCTGTGTGGACAAGGTCATGGAACCTTATGACAATCAGATTAAATTAACTACATTTTTCAGAGAGAAAACTTGTAAATCGGTCCAATTCGATCAGAACACAGCAGGAGGGTTAAATGACATACTGTACAAGACAATTTGAGCAAAGACATTCAAAGTTGACTGAATATTGGAGGCAAGTTTGGTACAACTAAAAATGTTAAGTTCAGTTAACACTGAAAAGCTGAGCAAACTAAAAAAGGCTGTGGAACCAGTTCCTTAATAATTAGTTTAAACAACTAGATTTTCTTTTACAGTGTATTCTCTGAGAGATTCTTGCATGGAATTGAATGGTCAAGGTTCATAACAGGACAGATCCAATTTAGGACTGAATCTTACAAATTGTTTGGTTCGTAGAAATTATTTATTGAACTTGAGTGCAGTGTAGGAGTATAAAAAACACGCATTGATTCTGCATAAAGTAATTAATCATAAAATATTACTGAACTCAAAACAAAGTTCCCACACAAACTAAGTATGTACCTATCCAAAATGTCTGAAGGAGTTTTAGCTTTCTCTGTTTCTCATTCGTCAGTCAGTGCACAGAGAGATGTAATCTTCCACAGACAGATTAGAGCAAAGCGGAGCTGCACAAAAGCCAACTGATTTGGAAGGATTGATTAATTCTCCGATCAGAGATAAACCAATCACTGGCATTTTCCAGCTCTCTTCCATGCACTTTCCCTGTCTTCTCTTCCTATTCACACTAAATCACAGCCATACAAGTCATTTTTCCATCCTCCAAACTGGTAGAACCAAAATCAGTCTTACAAATAGAAAATGTACCTTAAAGGGATGAACCTCTTGGCACAAGCCTAAAGAGATAGAGGAATGACTGAGCGATGGACACATTCACCATGAAACCAATTAAGGAGCACTGAGACTGGTCAGCAGCCAACATAGCGTGTAAAATAGAGTGTGTAAAATAGAGTGCGTAAAATAGAGTGGAAGGAGAGAAAGAAAGAGAGAGGTAAAAAAAGAGAGATTAAAAGGAAAAGAGAAGGGGGATGGTAGGGGACGCTATGTGCGACTGACGTGTTTTCCGTTTGCTCCCGCGGTATTCTTAAAGTTTATGTGAATTCTGAAGCAGAACCGTATTTATTTTAAAATATTAATTTGGTGATCCCTTTCCGTAAAAACCAAGACTACTTTGCTTACGAATGTCAGCATGTCGACCAAACATAAGGCCAAAAGCATGACTTTGAGAAAACCCGGCCTACAAGACCCGCTCTCATCACTGCCTTCTCCTGAGTCTGAGGGCCCGGGGACGCACACTTTACCCGGGGGCGCGGCTTGGCCTGGCGACGCTGAAATGAACATTCTCGAGGCCATCAAACTACTACGCTCTGAGATAGTTGAAATGAAAACACAGGTGGTTGCTATGATTGAGGCCAGAATACAGGAGGTTTCTGATACTTTAAAAGCAGATTTAACCATCCTGCGGAACCAGACTGTGCCAGCAATCACATTACTCAAAACAACAACTGAGTCACACACTACAACGATTGCAGCACTGGAGACCTCCGCTACTAATGTCTCCGATTTAACTACATCCCTGGAGGCTGAAGTTAAACGCCTAGCTGCGGATTTGAAAAAGGTGAAGGAGAGCTGTGTGAGTCTAGAGGGATTCTCTCTCAGCAATAATCTGAGACTTGTATCGGTCCCAGAGTCCGCGGAAATGCATCGCGCCACAGATTTCGTTTCAGGGCTGCTGAAGGATGTTCTTGCCTTAGACGAAAAGCCCCTGATTGATCGAGCCCACCGGTCGCTGCGCCCAAAGCCCCGGGATGGGGAGAGGCCCGTGACATAATTCTTTGAGTGCACTTTTTTCATGAGAAGATGGAGATCCTCCGACGAACCCGCAATACCACTCTGAGCTTTCAAGGACAGAGCTTTTCCATCTACCAGGACTACTCCCCCACTGTTTCCAGGCAGCGCGCAGCTTTCGGACAGGCCAAACGAGTACTTCGGGACCATCCAAGTGTGAAGTATGGACTGCGATTCCTGGCCCGTTTATGGATATCTCATGAGGGTAAAGACTACACATTTGAATCTCCGGATGAGGCTATGGCTCACATTCAACGTCACATCAAGAAGTCTTGAATATGCTCACAGTTCAGCAACTGTTGCTTGCGAACTGTGGATAGTAAGTAACCCACTTGTGGTACAATTATGTTTAGATATAACAGGCTAGTCTTGTATAGTTGGTGAAACTATTCAGGCTTATTTGATGTGATCTAATGTTTTGATCATCTAGTGTGCGTGCCTTATCTCGCTCACCTATTTAGTTTGTTTACACATTGTCTCAGTGACTCAAAATATTTTTGGTTATTTGTTTACTGCATCCGTTTGCATTGACCCAGTAAACAGTAAATGTCTCCCGAGGCTACATGTTTTTTTGGGCCTCACTTTAATTTAAAAAGTTTTGAGCGTCATTTATGCCCAGCAAACGTTCAACGTTTTGATCATCTAGTGTGCGTGCCTTGTGGTCCTTCTGTAGCTCAGTTGGTAGAGCATGGCGCTTACACATGACTGTAAGTCGCTTTGGATAAAAGCGTCTGCTAAATGGCATATATTATTATATTATTATATTATTATTATATATATTCTCTGGTATTAGTTGTAAGCTGTCTCAGCTTCAACTAGACTACTATTATAATTACTATTAATTTTGATTGTCTTACTACGATTTCCTTACTTCAAATTAGATTTTTGGCTGAGAGCCTTTATACATTTAATTTATTTTCTTTCTTTTTGCTGCTTGATCCACTAACAAAACACGACTTTATTGTTATCTCTGACCATTCACCATTAGTGCTTGAACTAGAGTTTCCCCAGCGACCTCCTATGTGTTATCAATGGCGTCTCAACCCCATTTTACTCTCAGATAAGGAGTTTGTCAATTTCATCTCTTCTGAAATCACCTTATTCCTAGAAACTAATTCAACACCAGGTATGTCCTGCTCTACCATATGGGAGTCTCTCAAAGCATACCTACGTGGCCAAATTATTTCTTATACAGCCAACCAAAACAGAGTTCGCTCTCAGCGACTTCGGGACCTGAGCGAGTCCATAGACACACTGGATGAGAAGTGTGCTACGGATCCTTCCTCTGATCTGCATAAAGAGCGCCAACTACTCCAATCTGAATTTGATGAGCTTTCTACCAGGCAAGCTGAACAGTTACTCTTGCGAGCTCGATACAAAGTCTATGAACAAGGCGACAAGGCCAGTAAACTCCTTGCGCATCAGATCCGTAAATCTGAGGTCACACATTTAATCCCACAAATAAGGACCCCGTCTGGTGCCACCACAGTTATACATAAAGAGATCAATGATCAATTTAAACTATTTTACTCTGCGCTATACACCTCTGAATCCCCTCAAGACCCTTCGCTGATTGATTCATTCTTTAATGGCTTGAATATGCCTTCAATTGATACAGACTCCCATGACTGTCTAGAAGAAGAATTTACGCTTGTGGAGATTGCAACAGCAGTGTCCGCAATGAAAAGTGGTAAATCACCGGGTCCGGACGGTTTTCCAACCAAATTTTACAGGACGTTTTCTGGTCTGCTTTGCCCATTCTTGTCTTGACCATTTGCAGAGTGCCTCAATACTTCAAAGCTACCGCCTAGTCTTTATCAGGCTTCAATTTCATTACTACTAAAGAAAAACAAAGACCCCCTGGAATGTGGGTCCTATCGCCCAATCTCGCTTTTAAACTGTGATTACAAAATCCTAGCTAAGCTTTTAGCCATCCGTATGGAAGGCTTGCTGCACCAAGTAATACACTCTGACCAGACTGGCTTTGTGAGAAATAGGCATTTATTTTTCAATATTAGGCACCTTATGAATATACTGTACTCCCCAGCGTCGGAGGACCCGGAGGTGGTGGTCTCACTTGATGCCGAAAAAGCGTTTGACCGCATTGAGTGGGACCACCTAATAGCTGCCCTTTATAGATTTGGCTTTGGCCCCAAATTCATTGCGTGGATAAAGATTCTTTATTTTTCCCCCATGGCTTCGGTACGGACTAATAACTTGTCCTCTGACTATTTTCCCTTGCACCACGGATCCAGACAGGGTTTCCCACTCTCCCCCTTGTTGTTTGCTTTGGCAATCGAGCCTCTCGCCATTGCACTACGCTCTAATGATGCCATTCAAGGCATAATCAGGGCGGGCTGGGAGCAGAAAGTCTCGCTATATGCTGACGACCTCCTTTTGTTTATCTCCAACCCCGATACCTCATTGCCACGTGCCCTATCTGTTCTTAAAAAGTTTGGATCAATCTCAGGGTACAAGCTGAATCTAGGCAAGAGTGATCTTTTTCCGGTAAACAAGGCTGCTTTAAAGTGCTCTTTTACAAGTTCTCAGTTTAGGATTGTCCGGGATCAATTCACTTACTTTGGAGTAAAAGTGACAAGGAAATATTCAAATTTGTTTCAGGAAAACTTTGTTGCTCTGGCAGACAGATTGAAACAATCTTTTACTTTTTGGAATTCGCTACCCCTTTCTCTTATCGGAAGGATTAATGTCATTAAAATGCCCAACTTTTTATATTTATTTCAATGTTTACCCATTTTTATTCCAAAATCTTTTTTTATTTCACTGGATCAAACATTCATGCAATTTATTTGGGATGGCAAGGTACCACGGATTGGTAGAAAACATTTACAGAAGCCTAGGTCATTGGGGGGTTTAGGTCTACCAAATTTTCAGACATACTACTGGGCTGCAAATTTCAGAGCCGTTCTGTACTGGCTGCAGACTCATCCTACTGGCCCTAGACCACTCTAGGTCCAGATGGAGTCTGAATCGTGTAAACCTGCAGCACTTTCCTCTGTGCTGTGCTCATCTCTCCCAGTGTCCCTAGGCAAAAGGGGTGTCAACCCAATTGCAAAGCAGTCTCTTAAAATCTGGAATCAGTTCCGTTTAGCCTTTAGCCTCCGAGGCTTTTCTCTATCAGGCCCAATCAATCAGAACATTTTATTTCCTCCATCTTTGAATGATGGGGCTTTTGGCACTTGGCACTCACTAGGCCTCTCCTCGCTAGCCCAATTATTCTTTGATGATACATTTGCCTCTTTTTCTCAGCTGCAGGAAAAGTTCTATCTCCCCCAATCCCACTTTTTCCGCTATCTCCAGACTAGAAACTTTGTCAGGGCTAACACACCTGGATTTCCCAATAGGCCTGCGAATACAGCTATAGAGAGCATCTTGGAGCTGAACAAGCTTCCTAGGGGCGCAATTTCAGATGTATATGCAATCATTCATGACTTACAAAACCCTTCTTTGGTGCTTTTAAAGACTCGATGGGAAAATGATTTGGGGGAGGAACTTGGGGAAGACGCCTGGGAATCTGTGCTGCACAGGGTGCACTCGTCCTCTTTTAGCACTATACACAGCCTCATTCAATTCAAGGTGGTTCACCGTATCCACTGGTCGGGGGCCAAACAAGAATATTCTCTGATTTTGATCCTACCTGTGTCAGATGTAAGGTGGAACCAGCCACACTGTTGCATATGTTTTGGGGCTGTCATAAACTGTCAGGTTTCTAGGAATTAATATGTAAATGTTTCTCTGATATATATGACACTGTTATAGATTCAATTCACGTGTGAACCCCAAACTGTTTGATGAGGCTTGGGCTCCATTCTGGTCTTACTTTAAACAGACCATCCTCTGATGGCATTCCAATTAATACAAAAATAAGTCTGTGACTTAACCTCTTGCTCCTACCCGACACGCAGGCGTCCCATCTAGACATCTGGAAATGCGAATGCGCTACGCTAAATGCTAATAGCACTCGTTAAAACTCAAACGTTCATTAAAATACACATACAGGGTACTGAATTAAAGCTACACTCGTTGTGAATCCAGGCAACAAGTCAGATTTTTAAAATGCTTTTCGGCGAAAGCATGAGAAGCTATTATCTGATAGCATGTAACACCCCAAAAGACCCGCAGGGGACGTAAACAAAATAATTAGCATAGTCGGCGCTACACAAAACGCACAAATATAATATAAAACATTCATTACCTTTGACCATCTTCTTTGTTGGCAGTCCTAGATGTCCCATAAACATCACTATTGGGTCTTTTTTTCCGATTAAGTCGGTCCATATATAGCCTAGATATCGATCTATGAAGACTGTGATCAAGGAAAAAAATAGCGTTTTATAACGTAATGTCTTTTTTTTTATTAAAAAAGTTGACGATAAACTTTCACAAAACACTTCGAAATACTTTTGTAATGCAACTTTAGGTATTAGTAAACGTTAATAAGCGATCAAATTGATCACGAGGCGATGTATATTCTATAGCTGTACATCTGGAATAATGTCTGGGTAAATCTCAACCAAAATATCCGGTCGGAGTCCGGAAGAAAGGCGCTACCTTGTGTCGGTTTGACCAAGAAACAAATCGTAGGCAAATGACAAGACACATCGTGTGGAAGCTGTAGGTATGGCAACCTCGGCCCCATTTAATGTGGTTCACATTCAACAATGGGTTCTAGTGGCGCATGGATATATTTTCGCATTTTCAGTGATCAGATTTTCCTGCACTTTTCGATGAAACGCACGTTCTGTTATAGTCACAGCCGTGATTTAACCAGTTTTATAAACGCTGAGTGTTTTCTATCCACACATACTAATCATATGCATATACTATATTCCTGGCATGAGTAGCAGGGCGCTGAAATGATGCGCGATTTTTAACAGAATGTTCGAAAAAGTAGGGGGTAGGAGTAACAGGTTAAGGGTTGGAGGAGCTTCTCTCTGTGTTTTTGCTGGGGGGGCATTAAGGTTCATGTGCTTATTGATTGTGATCCGCAGATGCCTTGTTCATCTTGCCCAGGCAGAGACTGAACTTTGAGCTTGTTTTTCCCAGTTATTTTTACATTTCGTTCACGCCTACATGAATAATCATTTTATTTTTTTATTTTAAAGCATTGTAAACTTTTTTTCTGTCCAGTGGATGGTCGGTCTGTGGCCATGACTCTCTGTGAGTGGTTGCATTTCTACACCCTTATCTCTTGACTGTTTACAGGAACAATGGTGAGGTGTTTGCTCTGTCCCTGTACTATAGATTGCCCTTTAACCTCTGTAGCCTTCTGCCTGGTGTGTTTAACTTGTCTAAAGTATGGGTCTTGTCTAAAGTATGGGTCTTGTCTAAAGTATTTGTATTTTTTTTCTAGTTGAGTATATTATTTATATTGCTGTGTGTGTGTGTGTGTGTGTGTGTGTGTGTGTGTGTGTGTGTGTGTGTGTGTGTGTGTGTGTGTGTGTGTGTGTGTGTGTGTGTGTGTGTGTGTGTGTGTGTGTGTGTGTGTGTGCGTGTGTGCGTGTGTGCGTGCGCGTGCGCGTGCGTGTGCGTGTGTGTAAAACTTAATAAACAGAGTTTAAAAAAATACAATTTTAAAAAAGGAAAAGAGGAAATAAGATGGTATGACAAGTTAAATGAAAAGCATGGTTGTGGTACATTTGTGTAATTTGATATTGATTATGAGTTGGAATAATTCACACTGTACAGTACATGGTGGTCTGTTCATTGTCCTAGAAAACTTGACCACAGATCAGCTATAGACCCCCCCCCCCCCCCCCACACACACACACACACTTATGCCCATGTCCAAATTCCTCAGGTCTTTCCCTTTAGAAATCATGTGTCCTTCAGGTCACCTTAACTTCAGCACTGTGAGTAATTACAAGGCCTCAATTAGTTTCTCCCTCTTTTTCTCTGAACTGTGACACCCTGAAAGAATCGATAACCTCTCAGTTATGGGGCTGAGAGGTGTAATGAGATGCATGAGAACGTTCTTTCTAAAGGCCCACACTCAGACAAAGATTAAAACTTAAACCTAATCAACCTAGGAATCTTCTGTGTTGTTTTTAAGGGTTTCTGAATGTTATTGAAATGTGTCTTCTGGAGGTTGTGTGAAGGTTGTGTAGACACAGTTTATGTGGTCTAAAGGTCTCTGATTCATATGTATAAAGGAAACAAACTGTAATACATTATGAAGGCTGTATCAATTATATTTTTACAACCACACTTTAACACTCAATCATCACACACTCCAAAGAACATGCAAGACCCTGGTACACCTCCTTCATTGTGCACCAATGAAAACAAAGCGTAAAGCACATGAAGCCTAGCTTGATTGTTGACAGGCTTGAAATATACAGTATATTATAGGAGCACTGCCATTAGAGTCAGAAATGTGATGGCAATCTATGACTACTGTAAGTGGGTGAGCGATGGGGCTGATCCTGAATGAAAGGGCAGCACTAAAAGCTTCCAACAACTAACTATCAATCAGAGAGGGATCTGACCACAGTGCGTCTCCACTCCAGTTACACAGAGGGGGGCCTAATGATCAGCTTTCACTGGGAAAGGACCTAAGGTTAAACCCTATCCAGCTGCAGTGAAATATGGTAAGGGAAAGGGGGAGACCTAGTCAGTTGTCCAACTGAATGTATTCAACTGAAATATGTCTTCCGCATTTATCCCAACCCCTCTGAATCAGAGAGGTGCGGGGGGCTGCCTTAATCGATATCCACGTCTTCGGCGCCCGGGGAACAGTGGATTAACTGCCTTTCTCAGGGGCAGAACGACAGATATTTACTTTGTACTAATGGGGATGAGGATAGTGAACAGATCTTTGTTTGTTGTTTCTCAACATCTCTATTGTACATCAACCTCTGGTTTAGAATTGATGTGTAGATAAGATTGTAAACACGTTTCATTTTACATACCTGTCCTGGAACACCAGGTGTAAATGTCATGTCAGACCTACAGTGTGTTCCCTGCTCATTTAAAATACATTTTAAATGTATACTAAAATTCTACAAGTTTCGCCTAATTTCAGTTTATGTGACAAAACAAGCATTTATAGTGTAGAACGCCTACGCGTGCAAGGCTATCAGGGATATGCCAACTAACATTGTGATTCACAAACAAACAAAAAAAGTACCCCAGTTTGTGAATACATGTTCTACACTATACATGCTTGTTTTATCACGTAAACTGAAATTAGACGAAACTTTTAGTTTAGTACTTTTAATTTTATAATTTGTTAACATCTCTTAAATATCTTAATTTATAGCACTAACGGTGTATCTTGGTGCTATGCACTTCCTATAAATCAAATCAAATGTATTTGTCACATACACATGGTTAGCAGATGTTAATGCGAGTGTAGTGAAATGCTTGTAGTGTAGCGAAATGCTTTTATATAACCTGTCAGAAAGCTGTCGATCAAATTTTGGCAATAGCAAGGCAAAGCCCACACGCGTTAATCACCAATCAGGTCGGTGGAGGAGCTGCCACCACTGGAGATTGGAACATTGAGAAGTGGGCGTGACCGCTGATAGGAGAGTTGGTGTCTCTCCCCGTTTTAAGATGATTTGATGGGAGAGATGTGAGTCAGAGGATCCGCTTCAGAGCGCTAGAGTGAAATATGTCCATCTCTGACCCCATTAAGGGGATTGCTACAGAGAAACGTCTGTTAGAGAAAAAAAATACTCATCCCAGATAAAGAGAGCGAGATGAGATGTGGGCGCACTGACCCAATATCATAAATTGAGTTGTGTGTGTATGTGTGAACACCATTAGAAAAATGAAAATCGCAACCATCAATAATTTATTACATCTTTCACTCCATTCTCGGTCCCTCTCACTCGCATGTCCTTGAATCAATAAGCAAATAATGTTGTTCCATATTAAATGCCAGGTTTATCTACAATGTCTTCAGAAAGTATTCATACCCTTTGACTTATTCCACATGTTGTTGTGTTACAGCCTAATTCAAAATATATATTTTTTAAATCTCACCCAACTACACACAATACCCCATCAAAAAATCTGTACAGGGATCTTTCTTTTCACTCTGTAATTAAGGTAGTATTGTGGAGTAACTATTTATTTTTACTTACCCTTATTTTACTAGGTAAACTGACTGAGAACACATTATCATTTACAGCAACGACCTGGGTAATAGAGCCAATTGTTAGCTGGGAATGATTAGGTGACCGTGATGGTATGAGTGCCAGATTGGGAATTTAGCCTGGACACCCCTACTCTAACAATAAGTGCTATGGGATCTTTAGTGACGACAGAGAGTCAGGACACCCGTTTAATGTCCCAGACGAAAAATGGCACGCAACATAAGGCAATGTCCTTCAATCACTGCCCTGGGGCATTGGGGTATTGTTTTAGACCAGAGGAAATAGTGCCTCCTACTGGCCCTCGAACACCACTTCCAGCAGCATCAGAAGCCCATCTAGGGACCGACCAGAACCAACCCTACATAGCTTCAGAAGCAAACCAGCACTGGGATGTAGGGTTGTATGCTGCTTGCCAATGCTGTTGATCCATCCTCAGTTTTCTCTTTTCACAGCAATTAAACTCTGTAACTGTTTTAATGTCACCATTGGCCTCATGGTGAAATGCCTGAGCGGTTTCCTTCCTCTCCGGCTGTTGAGTTAGGTAGGACACCTGTATCTTTGTAGTGACTGGCTGTATTGATACACCCTCCAAAGAGTAATTCATTACTTCACCATGCTCAAAGGAATATTACATGTCAGATTCTTTTTCTTTTCCTTTTTTTTAACCTATCTGCCATTAGGTACCGAGATGAGATCCTCAGACCCCTTGTGAGACCATATGCTGGTGCGGTTGGCCCTGGGTTCCTCCTAATGCAAGACAATGCTAGACCTCATGTGGCTGGAGTGTGTCAGCAGTTCCTGCAAGAGGAAGGCATTGATGCTATGGACTGGCTCGCCCGTTACCCAGACCTGAATCCAATTGAGCACATCTGGAACATCATGTCTCGTTCCATCCACCAACGCCACGTTCCACCACAGACTGTCCAGGAGTTAGCGGATGCTTTAGTCCAGGTCTGGGAGGAGACCCCTCAGGAGACCATCCGCCACCTCATCAGGAGCATGCCCAGGCGTTGTAGGGAGGTCATACAGGCACGTGGAGGCCACACACACTACCGAGCCTCATTTTGACTTGTTTTAAGGACATTACATCAAAGTTGGATCAGCCTGTAGTGTGGTTTTCCACTTTAATTTTGAGTGTGACTCCAAATCCAGACCTCCATGGGTTGATAAATTTGATTTCCATTGATAATTTTTGTGTGATTTTGTTGTCAGCACATTAAACTATGTAAAGAAAAAAGTATTTAATAAGAATATTTCATTCATTCAGATCTAGGATGTGTTATTTTAGTGTTCCCTTTATTTTTTTGATCAGTGTATATATTTATACTATTTATACTAATACAATTGCTCAGAGAAAGGGATTTTGTTTAACAAGTCATCTTTTGTTTCTCAAAAAGGTA
Source organism: Oncorhynchus gorbuscha (assembly GCF_021184085.1). Classification (NCBI taxonomy): domain Eukaryota; kingdom Metazoa; phylum Chordata; class Actinopteri; order Salmoniformes; family Salmonidae; genus Oncorhynchus; species Oncorhynchus gorbuscha. The sequence goes on along the minus strand of NC_060177.1, from coordinate 20,643,508 downwards.
GGGGTCAAAATTATTGACACCCGTTTTCAATATCTCACCTTACTAGAACAACGGCACTGAGCCTTTTTCTAAAATGTTGGAGAACACATTGGGAAGGATCTTAGACCATTATTCCATACAGTATCTGTCAAGATCCCTGATATCTTTTGTCTGCGCCTATGGACTGCCCTCCAATTCAAACCACAGTTTTTTAATGGGATTCAAAACTGAGATGAGATTGCCATTGTAAAATGTTGATTTTGTGGAATTTGTTGTGTGCTTAGTGTGAATAATGATAAATATCATACCAAATATTATGTTTTGGGGGCATGATCTTCGTGCATCTGTAACTTTCTCACTCATCATTATTCACGATACATTCATGATTATCCATAATTATGGTAGCATCCACATTAATGGATGCACATTAACAATAAACGTGACTCCAAAATGTCCTATTACATTATTTATCATTAATTTCTATTGGGCAGAAAATAATCTGAAAGACAACCAAAACAAAATGCAAATGTATCCAACAAGTTCGTAGACACAAGCTTGATGTAGTCATTGCTTGCTAGGAAAATGATACCAAATACTAAACCTTTGACTACATGTAATACACTAAAAGGGTAAATTGTCCAATTTTCTTCTGACACCTTCAAATAGGAGGACTAGAGACATAAAGTGTTGTCAATTCTAAACGGGTAAACAGATACTGTATACAGGGGGTACAAGGTACCGAGTCAATGTGCTGGGGGTACAGGTTTGTCGAGGTAATTTGTACATGTAGGTAGGGGTGAAGTGACCCTGCGTAGGTAATAAACAGCGAGTAGCAGCATTGTAAAAAAACAAATGGAGGGGGTGTCAATGTAAATAATCTGGTGGCCATTTGATTAATTGTTCAGAAGTCTTATGGCTTGGGGGTAGAAGCTGTTAAGAAGCTTTTTGGTCCTAGACTTGGCGCTCCAGTACCGCTTCTAGTGCGGTAGAGGAGAAAACAGTCTATGACTTGGGTGACTGGAGTCTTTGACCATTTTTGGGGCTTTCCTCTGACACCGCCTAGTATATAGGTCCCGGATGGCAGGAAGCTTGGCCCCAGTGATGTACTGGGCTGTACGCACTACCCTCTATTGCGCCTTGTGGTCAGATGCCGAGCAATTACCATACCAGGCGGTGATGCAACCAGTCAGGATGCTCTCGATGACTGAAACGGAGCAAATGGGATGGCATGAAACACCTGGAAACCATATGTTTGATCCATTTGATACCATTCCACTGATTCCGCACCAGTCATTTCCACGAGCCCGTTCTCACCAATTAAGGTGCCACCAACTTCCTGTGGTAATTACCCTACACATAACACAGAGCAAGGTCTTACTATTTAACAGCATATGCTCCAGCAATGGAGATGCTGGGGAATCTTAAATCAGTCCTTCCGCAGCACAGGCAAGGCAATGCATAAAGAGTGGATTATGAAGAGACATTGACATTTAAAATGCGGTCTTCAAGTGCCTCTCAAGGACATTGAATACATCCTCTTATTTTAATATAATGATATACGGGCACAACTCTCCATCTCCCCATATCTCCTGTATTAACCAACGTCAGCTTGTGTGGGGTAAGATATGGCTTTGTCAGTATGCACCAGAGTAGGTGACAATGGGAAAGCCCTGACTCTAGTACTGAGTTCTCTGGAAATTGGAAAGCATTCCCCTACTGTGAAGTATGGCTGTCTGCCATATCACATGCCTTTCTGATCCTTGGATAGCTGATAACGTATTGTCACTTGGAAAGCATGGATATTTGGTAGCCATTCACAGCCTAACACACGTAACATGTAACAGGTAACACTGTGACCCATGCACAGCTTGGCTATTTGCAACTGAAGAGAGATGGAGAGTGGGACAGATAGAAACGAAAGGATGGCAGAGGATTGACTAGAAAGAGATACATTTGCAGTGTGTCCTCCCGCTCCCTCCCTCACTCTGACTGTAGCAACAGAGAGAAGGAGAGAGAAACAGAGAGAGAGGGGAGAGAGACAGAGGGAGTGAGACAGAGGCGGTCATGCGTAGAATTGCCTCATCAATGGTAGAGCACCTCTGACATCACAAGCGGCTTTTCAAATGGACACATTTATACAGATACTGTTATGATCCCTGAGCAATCCTATTACTGCTCTGAAAGCACAGGGTGATGGAGAGTGGCCCAGGCAACAGCCTTATGAACTTTTAAAGGGACATTGTTGGACATAATGGCCTGGTCCATACATATAAGATCCAAGATGTTCTGGTATTTTTTAAGGGTTTTAACCCATTACCCTTATCTGTCTCACATATGAGGCAATAGGTACTGTACCTGAGAAGCTCGAAATGTATTTATTTATTTAACATCTATTTTTTTCGACTACAAAAGAGAGATATTCCACATATCCAATACATTAAATACACTTAAAAAATAATTAAGAAGCCATCCCTTAAAAATATATATACATACAGTATGTATGTATACATACAGTTGAAGTCGGAAGTTTACATACACTTAGGTTGGAGTCATTAAAATGTGTTTTTCAACCACTCCACAAATTTTTGGTGAAGAAACTATAGTTTTGGCAAGTCTGTTAGGTCATCTTTTTTTCCATGACACAAGTCATTTTTCCAACAATTGTTTACAGACAGATTATTTCACTTTTTATTCACTGTATCACAATTCCAGTTGGTCAGAAGTTAAGGCACAGTCAACACTAAGTTTAATCAGCTTGGAAAATTCTAGAATATTATGTCATGGTTTGAGAAGCTTCTGATAGGCTAATTGACATAATTTGAGTCAATTGGAGGAGTACCTGTGGATGTATTTCAAGGCCTACCTTCAAACTCAGTGCCTCTTTGCTTGATATCACGGGAAAATCAAAATAAATCAGCCAAGACCTCAGAAAATAAATTGTAGACCTTCACAAGTCTGGTTCATCCTTGGGCGCAATATCCAAACGCCTGAAGGTCCAGGTTCATCTGTACAAACAATAGTATGCAAGTATAATCACCATGGGACCACACAGTCGTCTTACCGCTCAGGAAGGAGACATCTTCTGTCTCCTAGAGATGAATGTACTTTGGTGAGAAAAGTGCAAATCAAACCCAGAACAACAGCAAAGGACCTTATGAAGATGCTTGAGGAAACAGGTATCTATATTCACAGTAAAATGAGTCCTATATCGACTTAACCTGAAAGGCTGCACAGCAAGGAAGAAGTCACTGCTCCATAACCGTCTAAAAAAAAGCCAGACTACGGTTTGCAACTGCACATGGGGACAAAGATCATACTTTTTGGAAAAATGTCCTCTGGTCTGATGAAACAAAAACAGAACTGTTTGGCCATAATGACCATCATTGTGTTTGGAGGAAAAAGGGGGATGCTTGCAAGCCGAAGAACATCATCCCAACTGTGAAGCATGGGGGTGGCAGCATCATGTTGTGGGGGTGCTTTGCTACAGGTGAGACTGGTGCACTTCAGAAAATAGATGGCATCATGAGGTAGGAAAATTATGTAGATATATTGAAGCAGCATCTCAAGACATCAGTCATTAAGTTAAAGCTTGATCGCAAATGGGTCTTCCAAATGGACAATGACCCCAAGCACACTTCCAAAGTTGTGGCAAAATGGCTTCAGGACAACAAAGGCAAGGTATTGGAGTGGCCATCACAAAGCCCTGACCTCAATCCCATAGAAAATGTGCGGGCAGACCTGAAAAAGTGTGTGTGAGCAAGGATACCTACAAACCTGACTCAGTTACACCAGCTCTATGAGGAGGAATGGGCCAAAATTCACCCAACTTAATGTGGGAAGCTTGTGGAAGGCTACCCGAAACGTTTGACCCAAGTTAAACAATTGAAAGGCAATGCTATCAAATACTAATTGAGTGTATGTACACTTCTGACCCCCTGGGAATGTGATGAAAGAAATAAAAGCTGAAATAAATAATTATCTCTACTATTATTCTGTCATTTCCCATTCTTAAAATAAAGTGGTGATCCTAGCTGACCTAAGACAGGGCATTTGTACTAGGATAAAATGTCAGGAATTGTGAAAAACTGAGTTCAAATGTATTTGGCTAAGGTGTATGTAAAGTTCCGACTTCAACTGTATATAGTTGTGTATAGACATAATTTTCTGGAATTTTCCGAGCTGTTTGAATGCACAGTTAACTTAGTATATGTAAACTTCTGACCCACTGGAATTGTGATACAGTGATATACAGTAAGTGAAATAATCTGTCTGTAAACAATTGTTGGAAAAAATTACTTGTGTTATGCACAAAGTAGATGACCTAACCAACTTGCAAAAACTACAGTTTTTAACAAGAAATTTGTAGAGTGGTTGAAAAAAATAGTTTAAATTACTCCAACCTCAGTATATGCACTTCCGACTTCAACTATACATACAATACCAGTCAAAAGTTTGGACACACCTACTCATTCAAGTGTATTTCTTTATTTGTAATATTTTCTGCAGTATAATTATAGTGAAGACATCAAAACTATGAAATGACAAATATGGAATCATGTAGTAACCAAAAAGTTGTGTTGATGACAGCTTTGCACACTCTTGGCATTCTCTGAACCAGATTCACCCGGAATGCTTTTCCAACAGTCTTGAAGGAGTTCCCACATATCCTGAGCACTTGTTGGCTGCTTTTCCTTCACTCTGCGGTCCAACTCATCTCAAACCATCTCAATTGGATTTAGGTCACTTGATTGCAGAGTCCAGGTCATCTGATGCAGCACTTCATCACTTTCCTTCTTGGTCAAATAGCCCTTACACAGCCTGTATGTGTGTTGGGTCATTGTCCTGTTGAAAAACAAATGATAGTCCCACTAAGCGCAAACCAGATGGCATGGTGTATCGCTGCAGAATGCTGTAGTGGCCATGCTGGTTAAGTGTGCCTTGAATTCTAAATAAATGACCGACAGTATCACCAGAAAAGCACCCCCACACCATCACACCTACTCCTCCATGCTTCACGGTGGGAACCACATATGTGGAGATCATCAGTTCACCTACTCGGCGTCTCACAAAGACACGGTAGTTGGAACCAAAAATCTCAAATTTGGAGTCATCAGACCAAAGGACAGATTTCCACCAGTCTAATGTCCATTGCTTGTGTTTCTTGGCCCAAGCAAGTCTCTTATTATTATTTTTGTCCTTTAGTAGTGGTTTCTTTGCAGCAATTCAACCATGAAAGCCTGATTCACACAGTCTCCTCTGAACAGTTGATGTTGATATGTGTCTGTTACTTTTCTGAGGCTGGTAACTCTAACGAACTTATCCGCAGCAGAGGTAACTCTTGGTCTTCTTTTCCTGTGGTGGTCCTCATGGGAGCCAGTTTCTTCAAAGTTCTTGATGGTTTTTGCAACTGCATTTGAAGAAACTTTGAAGTTCTTGAAATTTTCCGGATTGACTGACCTTCATGTGTTAAAGTAATTATGGACTGTCGTTTCTATTTGCTTATCTGAGCTGTTCTTGCCATAATACGGACTTGGTCTTTTCCAAAATAGTGCTATCATCTGTATACCAACACTACTTTGTCACAACACAAATGATTGGCTCAAACACATTAAGAAGGAAAGAAATTCCACAAATTAACTTTTAACAAGACACACCTATTAATTGAAATGCATTCCAGGTGACTACCTCATGAAGCTGGTTGAGAGAGAGAATGCCAAGAGTGTTCACAGCTGTCATCAAGACACAGGGTGGCAACTTTGAAGAATCTCACATTTTAAATATATTTTGATTTGATTGACACTTTTTTGGTTACTTCATAATTTGTTATTTTGTTATTTCATATTTTGGATGTCTTCACTATAATTCTAGAATGTAGGAAATAATAAAAATGAAGACTTTTGACAAGCAGTGTATATATATTCTGTGAATAGACAAAGTACACTAAATATACAAAAGTATGGGGACACCCCAGCCACACACAAACCTAAGATCACCATGTGCAATTCCAAGCATTGGCTGAAGTAGTGTAAAGCTCACCGCCATTGGATGCTGGAGCAGTGGAAACGTGTTCTCTGGAGTGATAAATCACACTTCACCATCTGTCATTTCAACATACGAAACTGGGTTTGGCAGATGCCAGGAGAACTCTACTGGCTCCAATGCATAATGCCAATTGTATAGTTTGGTGGAGGAGGAATAATGGTCTGGTGGTTGTTTTTCATGGTTTGGGCTAGGCACATTAGTTTCAGTGAAGGGAAATCTTAATGCTACAGCATACAATGGTATTCTAGACGATTATGTGCTTCGAATTTGTCGCAACATTTTGGGGAAGGCCTTTCCTGTTTCCCCATGACAATGCCCCAGTGCACAAATCGAGGTCCTGAAATGATTTGTCAAGATCAGTGTGGAAGAACTTGACTGGCCTGCACAGAGCCTGACCTCAACCCCATCAAACAACTTTGGGATGAATTGGAATACCGACTGTGAGCCAGGCCTAATTGCCCAACATTATTGCCCGACCTCACTAATGCTCTTGTGGCTGAATGGAAGCATGTCCCCGCAGCAATGATCCAAAATTTAGTGGAAAGCCTTCCCAGAAGAGTGGAGGGGGGCCAACTCCATATTAATGCCCATGATTTTGGAATGAGACATTCGACGAGCAGGTGTTCACATACATTTGGTCATGTAGTGTATTTAAGTGATGGCAAAAATAGATATAATAAAGAGAGGAAAATAGAGAGTGAAAGGAACAGGCTTTGCTTGACAGCAGTTAAAGGAATTAGCACTAAATGCTAGGTTTGGCTTGATAACCGTAAGAATCCGGCTCAACTGGACCTCCTGCTTTCCATAAAATAGCCATCATTACCTCAACCTCCTGCTGTTGTTGGCTTTTTCTGGATGTACTGGCTGAGCAGCCAGTCTTCTCTGTGCTCTAGCCCACCAGAATGGGTTATTAACAGCCGGGTGCGGGGTGGCATGGATGCACAGAAACACAGCTGGAGAGTTCAGAGATTGTAGAGGAGGGCGGTGCAGAACTCAAATACAACTTGAATATAATGCAAAGAAAACTAAAAGACAACTTGAACACAACTCGAATGCAACAGAATAAAATCGATGGATGAACCGTGGATCAACATCGGATCAGCCAACGCCGAAGAGCCCAAATTATATAAAAGCCTTCCTCAGTGTACAACTGGGACTAAACACTTCTTTGATCTGAAGGTCAGACTGTAGTTTGTGCCCTGTAAGGATGCTTTGCCGTAAAGAACTTCTCATAAAAGCTTTATTCAAGACTAATGGCTTCATTCATGCGTGGATCTCCAAATTCATCCGACACCACGGGTGGGAGATTGGTAATCAAAACTTTCAAATGAGTATGTATGAGAGCTCTGAGAGCCCGGGTCTCCTCAAGGACTCCAGAGGATTGTGGTAATTAAGGTGTCACCCTCTCTCCACCTCCTGACAAAATGTATTAAGCCCCTTGGAGGTCCCAAAAGTTATGTGGTATATGCCTGGGGGGCGGGGTAGCGGGGTTGACTTTATAGAAGCACTGACCTTTGCAGTAAGGCTTCAAGGATGATGACTTCAGACGAGATAATACACACACACACACAACAAATGCTGTAGTAATGAAAAAACAAAAATGCTTCAGGTTTCCCATGCCATTGGAAGGCAGACCCGAAGGACTTCAGCACCTTACAGTGGGGTTTCTAATGGCTGAATAAAGGTACAATATGTTTTTAAAAATTCATTCAAACAGTTCTAGATGGCCATACTTAAGAGGCAGGGATCAGAATATGAGATTATATGAATATTAGATGGTGAGTTCAAACCCCAGTTTGCCGTCTGTGGCAGCTGATGAAAGTCAATTGGTTGGGTCGTATTTCGGGAGATTTCTGCATTTCCTGAGAACCCCACAACAAAAATGGAGGATGTTACAGAGCTATAGCGATATTTGTACCAGTCAACAGAAAACTGAGAGGAAACTATCTGATAAGAAAATTACATTTCCCAACCAAAAGGGAGTTACTACTACTTCGGAAACTGATGGTAAGCCTAAACTCAAAACAAGCTGACAGTTACTAGTTACAGTATAATCATACCTAATATCTATCTAACTAGTCATCTAGTGTTAGTTTTACTATGTTCCAGCCAAGCGTTATATATTTTGATGACTTGTTATAGAAAGCTAGCCGAGGTATCTAGCTAGCTTGCTAAGCAGCACATACATTTGCTGTGCAGGGTCAGTGTTGTCAATATGTTTATAAATCACGTGTAGATCCATTTCGGCCCGTGCAATGTATTTAGCTAGCTTCAACAACTAGCTAACTAGCCATCTATAGGTGTAGACATTCATTATTGAGTGTATCACTTTTTGCCCATCATATTCCATTCCATATCAAGCTTGTCTGGTCATGGCCAGCTCTGAAATTGCCAGCCTTAGTCAAGGGATAAGATGGGTTTTTGTAATATTAGGCCCCTATAGCTAGTATTGATATGTGCAGAGGTGATCTTTGTGGTAATGTAGAGGGGACTTTTGTTTTTAATCCGTTTTTCCAGAACCACATCCCCATGTTGGCTATGCAAATAAGTGTTTTTATTGCAAGGAAGTGTTAGCGCAATGACTGGACGTCTATAGGAACAGCTTGCATGCTAGTTGTTCCTGTAAACTTCCAGTCATTGCGCTAATACTGATTAGCAATGACTCTAGAAATGACCTTCAACTTCCTTCAAATGGCACGCAGAGACATGAAAATGGTATCCATGAGTTAATCTGATTCTGGGTATAAAAATGTTGCACTATCCCCTCTATGCACTTTTCAGTTTTTGGTATTCAGACTTACCTTATGCTGATGCGCAATAAGCTCTTTCAGTTTGGATCCCTTGTGCGCACTGAATAAATGTAATTCAACCTGCTGAAAACCCTCCCACAATAGTCCTATAAAGCTATCCTATCCTCAGTGATCATGGAACTTATTGACAACCTTCCAGTTGTCGTGAACCGTGCTCCAGGCTCCAGGTTCAAACTGCCACATTTGGTCTGTGTTCCATAATGAATGAAGCAGGTTATATGTTCCAGATTCTACTCTTAGAATTATGAATATTGGCACAGCTATTTGTGGAAAAGAGGCCGGAATAGGCTACCAGTCAGTTTCTGCCGTACTACTGGTTTCACATTCATCTCCACTAATTTCAGTCATTATACTTTTTCAGTATGTGTAGGATATTTATCATACACTTTTCAAACGGATTACTCATTTACCTATAATAGCTCTTATCAATTTATCAATAATACTGCACAGAGAGTCGTGTCATTCTTATAATTGGGAATGTGTTTTCCCACTTGCAACTAACAGGTTTGCTAAACTTATTACACCTTTTCAAGAGTGCAATAGTGGTGGAATTACGAGGGTACTAAGTCAAGGTCAGAATATGCGTATTTGTAGCCACACCTCCATTTCATTGATCTCCACCCCAAACACGTACCAGGCTGGCACTGGTCAGAATACGTGCAGAGTGTCATGTTTTGTCATTGATTATCATGCCTTGTCCCTGTTCTTCTCCTTCTATTCGTTTCCCTCTGCTGGTCTTATTAGGTTCTTTCCCTCTTTCTATCCCTCTCTCTCCCCCTCCCTCTCTCACTCTCCCGCTCTCTCTTCTCTCTATCGTTCCGTTCCTGCTCCCAGCTGTTCCTATTCCCCTAATCAATCATTTAGTCTTCCCACACCTGTTCCCGATCCTTTTCCCTGATTAGAGTCCCTATTTCTCTCCTTGTTATTCGTTTCTGCCCTGTCGGTTCCTTGTCTAGAATTCACCGTGCTGTGTTTGTGTATCGCCCTGTCGTGTCGTGTTTTCCTCAGATGCTGCGTGGTGAGCAGGTGTCTGAGTCTGTTTGGTTCAAGTGCCTTCCCGAGGCAACCTGCTGTTCACCTGCTGTTCAAGATCGAGTCTCCAGTTTGTCCTCGTCATTTCGAGTGAAAGTTGTGTTTTTTGATTGTATTTACTTTACTGGATTAAAGACTCTGTTTTCGCCAAGTCGCTTTTGGGTCCTCTTTCACCTGCATGACAGAAGGAACCGACCAAGGAATGGACCCAGCGACTTCAGACGCTCGTTACACTGCCGTCGAGATCCAAGGAGCCATGCTCGGCAGACACGAGCAGGAATTGTCTGCTGCTCGCCATGCCGTGGAGAACCTGGCCGCTCAGGTTTCCGACCTCTCTGGACAGTTCCAGAGTCTTCGTCTCGTGCCACCTGTTACTTCCTGGCCTGCCGAGCCTCCAGAACCTAGGGTTAATAACCCACCTTGCTACTCCGGGCAGCCCACTGAGTGCCGCTCCTTTCTCACGCAGTGTGAGATTGTGTTCTCTCTCCAACCCAACACATACTCTAGAGAGAGAGCTCGGGTTGCTTACGTCATTTCACTCCTTACTGGCCGGGCTCGAGAATGGGGCACAGCTATCTGGGAGGCAAGGGCTGATTGCTCTAACAAGTACCAGAACTTTAAAGAGGAGATGATTCGGGTTTTTGACCGTTCAGTTTTTGGTAGGGAGGCTTCTAGGGCCCTGGCTTCCCTATGCCAAGGTGAACGGTCCATAACGGATTATTCTATTGAGTTTCGCACTCTTGCTGCCTCTAGTGAGTGGAACGAGCCGGCGCTGCTCGCTCGTTTTCTGGAGGGACTCCACGCAGTGGTTAAGGATGAGATTCTCTCCCGGGAGGTTCCTTCAGATGTGGACTCTTTGATTGCTCTCGCCATCCGCATAGAACGACGGGTAGATCTTCGTCACCGGGCTCGTGGAAGAGAGCTCGCATCAACGGTGTTTCCCTGCTCCGCATCGCAACCATCTCCCTCCTCTGGCTCAGAGACTGAGCCCATGCAGCTGGGAGGGATTCGCATCTCGACTAAGGAGAGGGAACGGAGGATCACCAACCGCCTGTGCCTCTATTGCGGAGTTGCTGGACATTTTGTTAATTCATGTCCAGTAAAAGCCAGAGCTCATCTGTAAGCGGAGGGCTACAGGTGAGCGCAACTACTCAAGTCTCTCCATCAAAATCCTGTACTACTTTGTCGGTCCATCTACGCTGGACCGGTTCGGGTGCTACATGTAGTGCCTTGATAGACTCTGGGGCTGAGGGTTGTTTCATGGACGAAGCATGGGTTCGGAAACATGACATTCCTTTCAGAGAGTTAGAGAAGCCTACGCCCATGTTCGCCTTAGATGGTAGTCATCTTCCCAGTATCAGATTTGAGACACTACCTTTAACCCTCACAGTATCTGGTAACCACAGTGAGACTATTTCTTTTTTGATTTTTCGTTCACCGTTTACACCTGTTGTTTTGGGTCATCCCTGGCTAGTATGTCATAATCCTTCTATTAATTGGTCTAGTAATTCTATCCTATCCTGGAACGTTTCTTGTCATGTGAAGTGTTTAATGTCTGCCATCCCTCCCGTTTCTTCTGTCCCTACTTCTCAGGAGGAACCTGGCGATTTGACAGGAGTGCCGAAGGAATATCATGATCTGCGCACGGTCTTCAGTCGGTCCCGAGCCAACTCCCTTCCTCCTCACCGGTCGTATGATTGTAGTATTGATCTCCTTCCGGGGACCACTCCTCCTCGGGGTAGACTATACTCTCTGTCGGCTCCCGAACGTAAGGCTCTCGAGGATTATTTGTCTGTGTCTCTTGACGCCGGTACCATAGTGCCTTCTTCCTCTCCGGCCGGGGCGGGGTTCTTTTTGTTAAGAAGAAGGACGGTACTCTGCGCCCCTGCGTGGATTATCGAGGGCTGAATGACATAACGGTTAAGAATCGTTATCCGCTTCCCCTTATGTCATCAGCCTTCGAGATTCTGCAGGGAGCCAGGTGCTTTACTAAGTTGGACCTTCGTAACGCTTACCATCTCGTGCGCATCAGAGAGGGGGACGAGTGGAAAACGGCGTTTAACACTCCGTTAGGGCATTTTGAGTACCGGGTTCTGCCGTTTGGTCTCGCCAATGCGCCAGCTGTTTTTCAGGCATTAGTTAATGATGTTCTGAGAGACATGCTGAACATCTTTGTTTTTGTCTATCTTGACGATATCCTGATTTTTTCTCCGTCACTCGAGATTCATGTTCAGCACGTTCGACGTGTTCTACAGCGCCTTTTAGAGAATTGTCTCTACGTAAAGGCTGAGAAGTGCTCTTTTCATGTCTCCTCCGTTACTTTTCTCGGTTCCGTTATTTCCGCTGAAGGCATTCAGATGGATTCCGCTAAGGTCCAAGCTGTCAGTGATTGGCCCGTTCCAAGGTCACGTGTCGAGTTGCAGCGCTTTTTAGGTTTCGCTAATTTCTATCGGCGTTTCATTCGTAATTTCGGTCAAGTTGCTGCCCCTCTCACAGCTCTTACTTCTGTCAAGACGTGTTTTAAGTGGTCCGGTTCCGCCCAGGGAGCTTTTGATCTTCTAAAAGAACGTTTTACGTCCGCTCCTATCCTCGTTACTCCTGACGTCACTAGACAATTCATTGTCGAGGTTGACGCTTCAGAGGTAGGCGTGGGAGCCATTCTATCCCAGCGCTTCCAGTCTGACGATAAGGTTCATCCTTGCGCTTATTTTTCTCATCGCCTGTCGCCATCTGAGCGCAACTATGATGTGGGTAACCGTGAACTGCTCGCCATCCGCTTAGCCCTAGGCGAATGGCGACAGTGGTTGGAGGGGGCGACCGTTCCTTTTGTCGTTTGGACAGACCATAAGAACCTTGAGTACATCCGTTCTGCCAAACGACTTAATGCCCGTCAAGCTCGTTGGGCGTTGTTTTTCGCTCGTTTCGAGTTTGTGATTTCTTACCGTCCGGGTAGCAAGAACACCAAGCCTGATGCCTTATCCCGTCTGTTTAGTTCTTCTGTGGCTTCTACTGATCCCGAGGGGATTCTTCCTTATGGGCGTGTTGTCGGGTTAACAGTCTGGGGAATTGAAAGACAGGTTAAGCAAGCACTCACGCACACTGCGTCGCCGCGCGCTTGTCCTAGTAACCTCCTTTTCGTTCCTGTTTCCACTCGTCTGGCTGTTCTTCAGTGGGCTCACTCTGCCAAGTTAGCTGGTCATCCCGGTGTTCGAGGCACTCTTGCGTCTATTCGCCAGCGCTTTTGGTGGCCGACTCAGGAGCGTGACACGCGCCGTTTCGTGGCTGCTTGTTCGGACTGCGCGCAGACTAAGTCGGGTAACTCTCCTCCTGCCGGTCGTCTCAGACCGCTCCCCATTCCTTCTCGACCATGGTCTCACATCGCCCTAGACTTCATTACCGGTCTGCCTTTGTCTGCGGGGAAGACTGTGATTCTTACGGTTGTCGATAGGTTCTCTAAGGCGGCACATTTCATTCCCCTCGCTAAACTTCCTTCCGCTAAGGAGACGGCACAAATCATTATCGAGAATGTATTCAGAATTCATGGCCTCCCGTTAGACGCCGTTTCAGACAGAGGCCCGCAATTCACGTCACAGTTTTGGAGGGAGTTCTGTCGTTTGATTGGTGCGTCCGTCAGTCTCTCTTCCGGGTTTCATCCCCAGTCTAACGGTCAAGCAGAGAGGGCCAATCAGACGATTGGTCGCATACTACGCAGCCTTTCTTTCAGAAACCCTGCGTCTTGGGCAGAACAGCTCCCCTGGGCAGAATACGCTCACAATTCGCTTCCTTCGTCTGCTACCGGGTTATCTCCGTTTCAGAGTAGTCTGGGTTACCAGCCTCCTCTGTTCTCATCCCAGCTTGCCGAGTCCAGCGTTCCCTCCGCTCAAGCGTTTGTCCAACGTTGTGAGCGCACCTGGAGGAGGGTGAGGTCTGCACTTTGCCGTTACAGGGCACAGACTGTGAGAGCCGCCAATAAACGCAGGATTAAGAGTCCAAGGTATTGTTGCGGCCAGAGAGTGTGGCTTTCCACTCGCAACCTTCCTCTTACGACAGCTTCTCGTAAGTTGACTCCGCGGTTCATTGGTCCGTTCCGTGTCTCCCAGGTCGTCAATCCTGTCGCTGTGCGACTGCTTCTTCCGCGACATCTTCGTCGCGTCCATCCTGTCTTCCATGTCTCCTGTGTCAAGCCCTTTCTTCGCACTCCCGTTCGTCTTCCCTCCCCCTCCCGTCCTTGTCGAGAGCGCACCTATTTACAAGGTACATAAGATCATGGACATGCGTTCTCGGGGACGGGGTCACCAATACTTAGTGGATTGGGAGGGTTACGGTCCTGAGGAGAGGAGTTGGGTTCCGTCTCGGGACGTGCTGGACCGTTCACTCATTGATGATTTCCTCCGTTGCCGCCAGGATTCCTCCTCGAGTGCGCCAGGAGGCGCTCGGTGAGTGGGGGGTACTGTCATGTTTTGTCATTGATTATCATGCCTTGTCCCTGTTCTTCTCCTTCTATTCGTTTCCCTCTGCTGGTCTTATTAGGTTCTTTCCCTCTTTCTATCCCTCTCTCTCCCCCTCCCTCTCTCACTCTCCCGCTCTCTCTTCTCTCTATCGTTCCGTTCCTGCTCCCAGCTGTTCCTATTCCCCTAATCAATCATTTAGTCTTCCCACACCTGTTCCCGATCCTTTTCCCTGATTAGAGTCCCTATTTCTCTCCTTGTTATTCGTTTCTGCCCTGTCGGTTCCTTGTCTAGAATTCACCGTGCTGTGTTTGTGTATCGCCCTGTCGTGTCGTGTTTTCCTCAGATGCTGCGTGGTGAGCAGGTGTCTGAGTCTGTTTGGTTCAAGTGCCTTCCCGAGGCAACCTGCTGTTCACCGTTCAAGATCGAGTCTCCAGTTTGTCCTCGTCATTTCGAGTGAAAGTTGTGTTTTTTGATTGTATTTACTTTACTGGATTAAAGACTCTGTTTTCGCCAAGTCGCTTTTGGGTCCTCTTTCACCTGCATGACACAGAGAGGAAAGTGTGTGAAAAAAGGAATAATGAATCATGAATAATGATGAGTGAGAAAGTCACAGAGGGCCAAGGTTCATACCGCCAAGACATGCTAACCTCCCCTGTTATTGTAATGTTGAGAGGTTAGCATGAAATGGGGGTATGGCCTTTGACCCTCTGTAACTTTCTCAATCATCCTTATCACGATTCATTCTGTATGATCTGTAATCATTGTAGCATCAACATTAATGTAGAAGTGTTGAGAAACATATTATATTCTGATTTCCAATAAAAGTGAATAACTTTTGACTACTTTATTTCTAAGAATATTTTGGGGTGTCAACCATTTTTACCAATTTAGGGGTGTCAATAATTTACTTGATTAACAAAATCTCTTTCTCTGAGCAATTATACTAGTATAAAATGATATAATTGTTATAAATGTTTAAACATACAATATTTTGCTTCATTATTATTTTCCCCTATCCCTACCATTCTTCACCTAATTGGAGTAAACTAATGGACAACAATATTTAGGCTTCCACGTTCAGATTATACATTGATGGGTCAAATTGGGGTCATGATGGGGGCTGCACCAAATGTTTGATGTATTATAATATGTTGTATTCATAGAAGGGGAGGGGCTATGGGACCCCTCCTCCTCTACATTTATATGGTCCTAGACTACAGATTAACAATATATACATTCATTTAAAGGATTTATAAATGTTCCACACTCTTTTCTAAGTCTCTGCCTCTTATAAAGAAATGGGGTCTGTGAGAAAGCATTTCAAAGATAAACAAAGCACCCTGCAGGGGAGTAGAAGAGATAAGAGTTATGGTTATCTTATATTTTTCCATTGTGCTGTGATGTTTCACAAAAGTTCTGAACCTTTCTATTGTCATAGATTCTACAGACTGTAAATCAAAGATACAGTAAACAAATTTACTAAGAGTATTGTTATTATTGATTGGCTAGGACTTATAAAATCACCCAGCAGTGCTATTTGCAGAGTTCGCTCCAAGTAAATATAGATTCAGCAATTCCTAACTCTGAGACCAAAAACAAGCAACATGTGGGCAGTACCAAAACATCTAATGATTCTGTCTGCACAGCAAAATCTGCAGAGTTGGGATGGTTGTATCCCCAATATATAGCATTCTATTGGTTTCAAGAGTTTTGTATAATAATTTAAATTGAAAAAAACCTTTGAAGCTTTTGAAAGTTTTGAATCTTACATTGTTCATAAACCATGTGCCATTGAATCGGTACATCGAAAATTTCCTCTCATCAATTTTGCAACCTGTATAGTGCAGCTAAAATGAAACTGGTGTACTTTTTTATTTATCACAATTTTCTCTTCCCAATTTTGGCTAGTTCCTTTTTATTCTCCCCTTCTTGCAAGCGTGCCTCCTCCATTTCTGCGGTAATGCTGCATCAGTCCTATTTATAATATAATTGACAAAGATTATACTTTTTTTATTTGTAATGTTTTTTTTTAAATCAATTAGTATATGGGAGTTTAACGCTAAAATGCATTATAATATTTGTTCTGTCTTTTCTGGTGGATTAAACTGAAATTGCAACCAGCTTTCTATTCCTTGGTATAAAAATAGCAATATTTCAGAGATGATTTCATTTTCAAATAACGAAAGTGAGATGTAATCTGAATGAAGAGAAAAATACCATTCTTGAACACGGGGTGAGCCATAAATCCGAACTGGTTCGTTAGCAGATTATTAAAGTATAGTTTTTGAATGAATTCTTTAGTGAGAGGTCCAATGCTTTAATATTGAATCTTTTCTGCCCTCAGAATTCATATTCATTATATAAATAAGCCCATAACATGCTTCTAGCTTGCCGTTCCAAGTAAAGTGAATCGTGTTTGCTCATATAATTTAAAAAACAAGTTGTTAGGCATAGGCAGGGCCATAAGTAAATAGGTAGACTGAGATATGACTAAATAATTAATCAGGCTGATTTTCCCACAAATATACAGGTGTTTATTGCGTTATGTTCAGAAATCCACAGGAAAGAGTGGTCACCACAACGCAGATGAAAATTCCAAATAATTTCCATAATGTCCACAGAAACATGTCAAACGTTTTTTATAATCAATCCTCAGGTTGTTTTTAAAATATAATTCGATAATATATCAACTGGGTGTGTATGTTATGCAGGTGAATGAGGACCCAAAAGCGACTTGGCGAAAACAGAGTTTTTAATCCAGTAAAGTTACTTTACAAACAAAAGGCATAATACTACTCGTAATGACGAGAACAGACTGGAGACTTGATCAAGAACTGCAGGTTGCCTCGGGAAGGCACTTGAACGTAGCAGACTCAGACACCTGCTCACCACGCAGCATCTGAGGGAAACACGACACGACAGGGCAATACATAGACACAGCACGGTGAACAATAGACAAGGATCCGACAGGACAGGAACGGAAAACAAGGGAAGAAATAGGGACTCTAATCAGGGGAAAAGATAAGGAACAGGTGTGGGAAGACTAAATGATGATTAGGGGAATAGGAACAGCTGGGAGCAGGAACGGAACGATAGAGAGAGGAGAGAGAGGGAGGGGGAGAGAGAGGGATAGAAAAAGGGAACGAACCTAATAAGACCAGCAGGGGGAAACGAACAGAAGGGAAAGCATAATGACAAGACAATCTAAGACAAAACATGACAGTACCCCCCCACTCACCGAGCGCCTCCTGGCGCACTCGAGGAGGAACCCTGGCGGCAACGGAGGAAATCATCAATAAGTGAACGGTCCAGCACGTCCCGAGACGGAACCCAACTCCTCTCCTCAGGACCGTAACCCTCCCAATCCACTAAGTATTGGTGACCCCGTCCCCGAGAACGCATGTCCATGATCTTACGTACCTTGTAAATAGGTGCGCTCTCGACAAGGACGGGAGGGGGAGGGAAGACGAACGGGGGTGCGAAGAAAGGGCTTGACACAGGAGACATGGAAGACAGGATGGACGCGACGAAGATGTCGCGGAAGAAGCAGTCGCACAGCGACAGGATTGACGACCTGGGAGACACGGAACGGACCAATGAACCGCGGAGTCAACTTACGAGAAGCTGTCGTAAGAGGAAGGTTGCGAGTGGAAAGCCACACTCTCTGGCCGCAACAATACCTTGGACTCTTAATCCTGCGTTTATTGGCGGCTCTCACAGTCTGTGCCCTGTAACGGCAAAGTGCAGACCTCACCCTCCTCCAGGTGCGCTCACAACGTTGGACAAACGCTTGAGCGGAGGGAACGCTGGACTCGGCAAGCTGGGATGAGAACAGAGGAGGCTGGTAACCCAGACTACTCTGAAACGGAGATAACCCGGTAGCAGACGAAGGAAGCGAGTTGTGAGCGTATTCTGCCCAGGGGAGCTGTTCTGCCCAAGACGCAGGGTTTCTGAAAGAAAGGCTGCGTAGTATGCGACCAATCGTCTGATTGGCCCTCTCTGCTTGACCGTTAGACTGGGGATGAAACCCGTAAGAGAAATTGACGGACGCACCAATCAAACGACAGAACTCCCTCCAAAACTGTGACATGAATTGCGGGCCTCTGTCTGAAACGGCGTCTAACGGGAGGCCATGAATTCTGAACACGTTCTCGATAATGATTTGTGCCGTCTCCTTAGCGGAAGGAAGTTTAGCGAGGGGAATGAAATGTGCCGCCTTAGAGAACCTATCGACAACCGTAAGAATCACAGTCTTCCCCGCAGACAAAGGCAGACCGGTAATGAAGTCTAGGGCGATGTGAGACCATGGTCGAGAAGGAATGGGGAGCGGTCTGAGACGACCGGCAGGAGGAGAGTTACCCGACTTAGTCTGCGCGCAGTCCGAACAAGCAGCCACGAAACGGCGCGTGTCACGCTCCTGAGTCGGCCACCAAAAGCGCTGGCGAATAGACGCAAGAGTGCCTCGAACACCGGGATGACCAGCTAACTTGGCAGAGTGAGCCCACTGAAGAACAGCCAGACGAGTGGAAACAGGAACGAAAAGGAGGTTACTAGGACAAGCGCGCGGCGACGCAGTGTGCGTGAGTGCTTGCTTAACCTGTCTTTCAATTCCCCAGACTGTCAAACCGACAACACGCCCATAAGGAAGAATCCCCTCGGGATCAGTAGAAGCCACAGAAGAACTAAACAGACGGGATAAGGCATCAGGCTTGGTGTTTTTGCTACCCGGACGGTAAGAAATCACAAACTCGAAACGAGCGAAAAACAACGCCCAACGAGCTTGACGGGCATTAAGTCGTTTGGCAGAACGGATGTACTCAAGGTTCTTATGGTCTGTCCAAACGACAAAGGAACGGTCGCCCCCTCCAACCACTGTCGCCATTCGCCTAGGGCTAAGCGGATGGCGAGCAGTTCACGGTTACCCACATCATAGTTGCGCTCAGATGGCGACAGGCGATGAGAAAAATAAGCGCAAGGATGAACCTTATCGTCAGACTGGAAGCGCTGGGATAGAATGGCTCCCACGCCTACCTCTGAAGCGTCAACCTCGACAATGAATTGTCTAGTGATGTCAGGAGTAATGAGGATAGGAGCGGACGTAAAACGTTCTTTTAGAAGATCAAAAGCTCCCTGGGCGGAACCGGACCACTTAAAACACGTCTTGACAGAAGTAAGAGCTGTGAGAGGGGCAGCAACTTGACCGAAATTACGAATGAAACGCCGATAGAAATTAGCGAAACCTAAAAAGCGCTGCAACTCGACACGTGACCTTGGAACGGGCCAATCACTGACAGCTTGGACCTTAGCGGAATCCATCTGAATGCCTTCAGCGGAAATAACGGAACCGAGAAAAGTAACGGAGGAGACATGAAAAGAGCACTTCTCAGCCTTTACGTAGAGACAATTCTCTAAAAGGCGCTGTAGAACACGTTGAACGTGCTGAACATGAATCTCGAGTGACGGTGAAAAAATCAGGATATCGTCAAGAAAGACAAAAACAAAGATGTTCAGCATGTCTCTCAGAACATCATTAACTAATGCCTGAAAAACAGCTGGCGCATTGGCGAGACCAAACGGCAGAACCCGGTACTCAAAATGCCCTAACGGAGTGTTAAACGCCGTTTTCCACTCGTCCCCCTCTCTGATGCGCACGAGATGGTAAGCGTTACGAAGGTCCAACTTAGTAAAGCACCTGGCTCCCTGCAGAATCTCGAAGGCTGATGACATAAGGGGAAGCGGATAACGATTCTTAACCGTTATGTCATTCAGCCTCGATAATCCACGCAGGGGCGCAGAGTACCGTCCTTCTTCTTAACAAAAAAGAACCCCGCCCCGGCCGGAGAGGAAGAAGGCACTATGGTACCGGCGTCAAGAGACACAGATAAATAATCCTCGAGAGCCTTACGTTCGGGAGCCGACAGAGAGTATAGTCTACCCCGAGGAGGAGTGGTCCCCGGAAGGAGATCAATACTACAATCATACGACCGGTGAGGAGGAAGGGAGTTGGCTCGGGACCGACTGAAGACCGTGCGCAGATCATGATATTCCTCCGGCACTCCTGTCAAATCGCCAGGTTCCTCCTGAGAAGTGGGGACAGAAGAAATGGGAGGGATGGCAGACATTAAACACTTCACATGACAAGAAACGTTCCAGGATAGGATAGAATTACTAGACCAATTAATAGAAGGATTATGACATACTAGCCAGGGATGACCCAAAACAACAGGTGTAAAAGGTGAACGAAAAATCAAAAAAGAAATAGTCTCACTGTGGTTACCAGATACTGTGAGAGTTAAAGGTAGTGTCTCAAATCTGATACTGGGAAGATGACTACCATCTAAGGCAAACATGGGCGTAGGCTTGTCTAACTGTCTGAAAGGAATGTCATGTTTCCGAGCCCATGCTTCGTCCATGAAACAACCCTCAGCCCCAGAGTCAATCAAGGCACTGCATGTAGCACCCGAACCGGTCCAGCGTAGATGGACCGACATAGTAGTACAGGATCTAGATGAAGAGACCTGAGTAGTAGCGCTCACCAGTAGCCCTCCGCTTACTGATGAGCTCTGGCCTTTTACTGGACATGAATTGACAAAATGTCCATCAAATCCGCAATAGAGGCACAGGCGGTTGGTGATCCTCCGTTCCCTCTCCTTGGTCGAGATGCGAATACCTCCCAGCTGCATGGGCTCAGTCTCTGAGCCAGAGGAGGGAGATGGTTGCGATGCGGAGCAGGGAAACACCGTTGACGCGAGCTCTCCTCCACGAGCTTGGTGACGAAGATCTACCCGTCGTTCTATGCGGATGGCGAGAGCAATCAAAGAGTCCACACTGGAAGGAACCTCCCGAGAGAGAATCTCATCTTTGACCACTGCGTGGAGTCCCTCCAGAAAACGAGCGAGCAGCGCCGGCTCGTTCCAGTCACTAGAGGCAGCAAGAGTGCGAAACTCTATAGAGTAATCCGTTATGGATCGATCACCTTGGCATAGGGAAGCCAGGGCCCTAGAAGCCTCCCTACCAAAAACTGAACGGTCAAAAACCCGAATCATCTCCTCTTTAAAGTTCTGGTAATTGTTAGAACAATCAGCCCTTGCCTCCCAGATAGCTGTGCCCCACTCTCGAGCCCGGCCAGTAAGGAGTGAAATGACGTAAGCAACCCGAGCTCTCTCGCTAGAGTATGTGTTGGGTTGGAGAGAGAACACAATATCACACTTTGTGTGAAAGGAGCGGCACTCCGTGGGCTGCCCGGAGTAGCAAGGTGGGTTATTAACCCTAGGTTCCGGAGGCTCGGCAGGCCAGGAAGTAACAGGTGGCACGAGACGAAGACTCTGGAACTGTCCAGAGAGGTCGGAAACCTGAGCGGCCAGGTTCTCCACGGCATGGCGAGCAGCAGACAATTCCTGCTCGTGTCTGCCGAGCATGGCTCCTTGGATCTCGACGGCAGTGTTATGAGCATCTGTAGTCGCTGGGTCCATTCCTTGGTCGGATCCTTCTGTTATGCAGGTGAATGAGGACCCAAAAGCGACTTGGCGAAAACAGAGTTTTTAATCCAGTAAAGTTACTTTACAAACAAAAGGCATAATACTACTCGTAATGACGAGAACAGACTGGAGACTTGATCAAGAACTGCAGGTTGCCTCGGGAAGGCACTTGAACGTAGCAGACTCAGACACCTGCTCACCACGCAGCATCTGAGGGAAACACGACACGACAGGGCAATACATAGACACAGCACGGTGAACAATAGACAAGGATCCGACAGGACAGGAACGGAAAACAAGGGAAGAAATAGGGACTCTAATCAGGGGAAAAGATAAGGAACAGGTGTGGGAAGACTAAATGATGATTAGGGGAATAGGAACAGCTGGGAGCAGGAACGGAACGATAGAGAGAGGAGAGAGAGGGAGGGGGAGAGAGAGGGATAGAAAAAGGGAACGAACCTAATAAGACCAGCAGGGGGAAACGAACAGAAGGGAAAGCATAATGACAAGACAATCTAAGACAAAACATGACAGTGTAGGTTCTTCAATAACACTGGGAGAAACAATGGGCGATTTACTCTGTAGCGCAAAACTCAGTTTGAGAGCCCCTGCCTATCCACTTACGCAATGTGATCTTTCACGCTCATTTTTCAAAATAAAAGCCTGAAACTATGTCCAAAGACTCTTGACACCTTAGGGAAGCCATAGAAAAGGGAATCTGGTTGATATCCCATTAAATGGAGGATAGGCATGCATAGGAACAGAGAGGTTTCAAAATAAGAGGCACTTCCTGATTGGATTTTCCTCAGGTTTTCACCTGCAATATCAGTTCTGTTATACTCACAGACAATATTTTTACAGTCTTGTCTAACTGTCTGAAAGGAATGTCATGTTTCCGAGCCCATGCTTCGTCCATGAAACAACCCTCAGCCCCAGAGTCAATCAAGGCACTGCATGTAGCACCCGAACCGGTCCAGCGTAGATGGACCGACATAGTAGTACAGGATCTAGATGAAGAGACCTGAGTAGTAGCGCTCACCAGTAGCCCTCCGCTTACTGATGAGCTCTGGCCTTTTACTGGACATGAATTGACAAAATGTCCATCAAATCCGCAATAGAGGCACAGGCGGTTGGTGATCCTCCGTTCCCTCTCCTTGGTCGAGATGCGAATACCTCCCAGCTGCATGGGCTCAGTCTCTGAGCCAGAGGAGGGAGATGGTTGCGATGCGGAGCAGGGAAACACCGTTGACGCGAGCTCTCCTCCACGAGCTTGGTGACGAAGATCTACCCGTCGTTCTATGCGGATGGCGAGAGCAATCAAAGAGTCCACACTGGAAGGAACCTCCCGAGAGAGAATCTCATCTTTGACCACTGCGTGGAGTCCCTCCAGAAAACGAGCGAGCAGCGCCGGCTCGTTCCAGTCACTAGAGGCAGCAAGAGTGCGAAACTCTATAGAGTAATCCGTTATGGATCGATCACCTTGGCATAGGGAAGCCAGGGCCCTAGAAGCCTCCCTACCAAAAACTGAACGGTCAAAAACCCGAATCATCTCCTCTTTAAAGTTCTGGTAATTGTTAGAACAATCAGCCCTTGCCTCCCAGATAGCTGTGCCCCACTCTCGAGCCCGGCCAGTAAGGAGTGAAATGACGTAAGCAACCCGAGCTCTCTCGCTAGAGTATGTGTTGGGTTGGAGAGAGAACACAATATCACACTTTGTGTGAAAGGAGCGGCACTCCGTGGGCTGCCCGGAGTAGCAAGGTGGGTTATTAACCCTAGGTTCCGGAGGCTCGGCAGGCCAGGAAGTAACAGGTGGCACGAGACGAAGACTCTGGAACTGTCCAGAGAGGTCGGAAACCTGAGCGGCCAGGTTCTCCACGGCATGGCGAGCAGCAGACAATTCCTGCTCGTGTCTGCCGAGCATGGCTCCTTGGATCTCGACGGCAGTGTTATGAGCATCTGTAGTCGCTGGGTCCATTCCTTGGTCGGATCCTTCTGTTATGCAGGTGAATGAGGACCCAAAAGCGACTTGGCGAAAACAGAGTTTTTAATCCAGTAAAGTTACTTTACAAACAAAAGGCATAATACTACTCGTAATGACGAGAACAGACTGGAGACTTGATCAAGAACTGCAGGTTGCCTCGGGAAGGCACTTGAACGTAGCAGACTCAGACACCTGCTCACCACGCAGCATCTGAGGGAAACACGACACGACAGGGCAATACATAGACACAGCACGGTGAACAATAGACAAGGATCCGACAGGACAGGAACGGAAAACAAGGGAAGAAATAGGGACTCTAATCAGGGGAAAAGATAAGGAACAGGTGTGGGAAGACTAAATGATGATTAGGGGAATAGGAACAGCTGGGAGCAGGAACGGAACGATAGAGAGAGGAGAGAGAGGGAGGGGGAGAGAGAGGGATAGAAAAAGGGAACGAACCTAATAAGACCAGCAGGGGGAAACGAACAGAAGGGAAAGCATAATGACAAGACAATCTAAGACAAAACATGACAGTGTAGGTTCTTCAATAACACTGGGAGAAACAATGGGCGATTTACTCTGTAGCGCAAAACTCAGTTTGAGAGCCCCTGCCTATCCACTTACGCAATGTGATCTTTCACGCTCATTTTTCAAAATAAAAGCCTGAAACTATGTCCAAAGACTCTTGACACCTTAGGGAAGCCATAGAAAAGGGAATCTGGTTGATATCCCATTAAATGGAGGATAGGCATGCATAGGAACAGAGAGGTTTCAAAATAAGAGGCACTTCCTGATTGGATTTTCCTCAGGTTTTCACCTGCAATATCAGTTCTGTTATACTCACAGACAATATTTTTACAGTTTTGGAAACTATAGAGTGTTTTCTATCCTAATCTGACAATTATATGCATATTCTAGTTTCTGGGGCTGAGAAATAAGTAGTTTCAAATGGGTACGTTTTTAGCCAAAAACTAAAATAATGCCCCCTACACGCAAAAGGATTATACTAGTAGGTCACATAACATTGTTTCCCCCTGTTGTTCAAACTGTAGGATGAACGGTTGTTCTGTCTGCCAACTTTACCGTTAGCCTTTGTTTTTATAACAAATTCACTCTGAATGGTCCCACTCTTAAAACAAGAACATAACTCTGTAATAAGCAGAACATTTTGCCGTTTCCCTCTTTGAAATATGAATGGACTTTATTTAATCTCCGTTGCACGTATGGAGCCCTGAAATTACATTTACATTACATTTAAGTCATTTAGCAGACGCTCTTATCCAGAGCGACTTACAAATTGGTGCATTCACCTTATGACATCCAGTGGAACAGCCACTTTACAATAGTGCATCTACATATTTTAAGGGGGGAGGGGGGTGAGAAGGATTACTTTATCCTATCCTAGGTATTCCTTAAAGAGGTGGGGTTTCAGGTGTCTCCGGAAGGTGGTGATTGACTCCGCTGTCCTGGCGTCGTGAGGGAGTTTGTTCCACCATTGGGGAGCCAGAGCAGCGAACAGTTTTGACTGGGCTGAGCGGGAACTGTACTTCCTCAGTTGTAGGGAGACGAGCAGGCCAGAGGTGGATGAACGCAGTGCCCTTATTTGGGTGTAGGGCCTGATCAGAGCCTGGAGGTACTGAGGTGCCGTTCCCCTCACAGCTCCGTAGGCAAGCACCATGGTCTTGTAGCGGATGCGAGCTTCAACTGGAAGCCAGTGGAGAGAGTCAGGCAATGTCAGCATCTTATTGTGTCCTTGGTGTCCCGTAAATTGAAGAACAAAATTCTAGTCTACCAGAAGGACCAAAATACAAAGCAATACACACTTTCTCTCTACAATGAATCAAATTACCACCACGACAATAGCATTATTACAGTCTTTCTACAGGAGGCGGCTGCAGGAAATTGTACATGGTATTTTGTATTTTATTCCAGCAGTTAATTAAGGGGCAGGGGAGGGGCAGACTCATTGTGTTCTTCTCCTCTAGTCCACCTGATTGTTTCCCAGAATTTGGAAACAATCAGGAGAATGCCTCTTCTAAAACTGGGGTCATAATGGATGCAGAGTATTCTGAACCAAGGTCCAAGAGTTTGACCTGAATTGGCAGTCATTCAAAAATATCCTCTGAATGCTGCAGGGTGAAAATAGCCTACACAATAGTAAAGCAGAACAGAAGGCCCTTCCTAAAACCTAATTTACATTTTAAGAACCATGAATAAACATAACACCACAATCAGGTGGACAAGAATGAAATTTACCGGAGGGGTATCCTACAAAGCAGTTTTGAGGAGTAAGCGGGATAACTTTGTTCAATTCTGAGTTCAACTCGGGATAACCGGTCATACGAAAGTGTTTTACTTTTTAGCCAGGTACATTTCTATGGCAACAATGTCACGCCTTGACCATAGTTTGCTTTGTATGTTTATATGTTTTGTTTGGTCAGGGTGTGATCTGAGTGGGCATTCTATGTTGTATGTCTAGTTTGTCTGTTTCTGTGTTTGGCCTGATTATGATTCTCAATCAGAGGCAGGTGTTAGTCATTGTCTCTGATTGGGAACCATATTTAGGTAGCCTGTTTTGTCATTGTGGGTTAGGGTGATTGTCTATGTTTCCTGTGTCAGTGCCACACGGGACTGTTTCGGTTTGGTTTATTTCACGTTATCGTTTATTGTTTTGTATTTCATAGTGTTCAGGCTTTTCTTTTTATAATCGTCATGGACACTTACCACGCTGCGAATTGGTCCGATCCTTACTCCTCTTCAGATGAAGACGTTACAGAATCACCCACCATAAAAGGACCAAGCGGCGTGGTAATGGGCAGCAGCAGCGATGTCAGGATTTCTGGACATGGGAGCGAGATCTGGACTGTGTCACTACTTGGGAGGAGATAGACAGGTGGGCAGTCGACCCAGGGAGAGTGCCGGAGCCCGCCTGGGATTCTCTGGAGCAGTGTGAGGAGGGATACCGGTGAATGGAGTCAACACGGCGGCGTGGTAGGAAGCACGAGAGGCAGCCCCAAAAATGTATTGAGGGGTGGCACACAGGGAGTCTGGCGAAGCCAGGTAGGAGACCTGCGCCAACTTCCTGTGCTTACCGGAGAGCGAGAGAGAACCGGGCAGGCACTGTGTTATGCTGTGGAGCGCACGGTGTCCCCGTTGCGGGTGCATAGCCCGGTGTGGTACATTCCAGCTCCTTGTATTGGCCGGGCTAGAGTGGGCATCAAGCCAGGTGCTGTCCTCCTCTCCAGCACTGCTAGAGTCTCCCGTCTGTCCAGAGCTGCTAGAGTCTCCCGTCTGTCCAGAGCTGCTAGAGTCTCCAGTCTGTCCAGAGCTGCTAGAGTCTCCAGTCTGTCCAGAGCTGCTAGAGTCTCCAGTCTGTGCAGAGCTGCTAGAGTCTACCGTCTGTCCAGAGCTGCTAGAGTCTCCCGTCTGTGCAGAGCTGCTAGAGTCTCCCATCTGTGCAGAGCTGCTAGAGTCTCCCGTCTGTCCAGAGCTGCTAGAGTCTCCCGTCTGTCCAGAGCTGCTAGAGTCTCCCGTCTGGCCAGAGCTGCTAGAGTCTCCAGTCTGTCCAGAGCTGCTAGAGTCTCCCGTCTGTGCAGAGCTGCTAGAGTCTCCCGTCTGTGCAGAGCTGCTAGAGTCTCCCGTCTGTGCAGAGCTGCTAGAGTCTCCCGTCTGTCCAGAGCTGCTAGAGTCTCCCATCTGTCCTGAGCTGCTAGAGCCACCAGTCTGTCCTGAGCTGCTAGAGCCGCCAGTCTGTCCTGAGCCGTCAGTCAGCCAGGACCTGCCAGAGCCGTCAGTCAGCCAGGACCTGCCAGAGCTGCCAGTCAGCCAGGACCTGCCAGAGCCGCCAGCCAGCCAGGAGCTGCAAGAGCTGCCAGCCAGTCCTGAGCTACCCTTCAGTCCGGAGCTGCCCCTCAGTCCGGAGCTGCCCCTCAGTCCCGAGCTGCCCCTCAGTCCGGAACTGCCCTTCAGTAGGGTTGCCAGTTCAAGGTCGGTGGCGAGGGTCAAAATAAAATAAAATGTATTTATATAGCCCTTCGTACATCAGCTGATATCTCAAAGTGCTGTACAGAAACCCAGCCTAAAACCCCAAACAGCAAGCAATACAGGTGTAGAAGCACGGTGGCTAGGAAACACTCCCTAGAAAGGCCAAGACCTACGAAGAAACCTAGAGAGGAACCAGGCTATGTGGGGTGGCCAGTCCTCTTCTGGCTGTGCCGGTTGGAGATTATAACAGAACATGGCCAAGATGTTCAAATGTTCATAAATGTCCAGTAGGGTCAAATAATAATAATCACAGTGGTTGTCGAGGGTGTAACAGGTCAGCACCTCAGGAGTAAATCTCAGTTGGCTTTTCATAGCCGATCGTTCAGAGTATCTCTACCACTCCTGCTGTCTCTAGAGAGTTGAAAACAGCAGGTCTGGGACAGGTAACACGTCCGGTGAACAGGTCAGGGTTCCATAGCCGCAGGCAGAACAGTTGAAACTGGAGCAGCAGCACGGCCAGGTGGACTGGGGACAGCAAGGAGTCATCAGGCCAGGTAGTTTAGTTTAGTTTAGTTTATTTTATTTTTACAGGGACAGTGCACATTAATCAACGTTTCAGTAAAAGTGCCGGTTTTAGCCAGCCGGCTAATTTTCAACCGCAGTCCCTGGGCAGGTTATTAAAAACAATTACAATATAGACAATAGCACCATAGACATAGCAACATAGGACAAGCAAGACATAGCATACAGACAGAGCAACATAGAACAAAAAGCAGCAAGACAAAATTCATAAAAGCAACAAAGTGTTTCCATACCTCACAAGCTACAGACAACATGGAAAGCGGCAGCACACAGCTAGGGACCATGTTCACAAATCTGATTGACCTTTAGCCATGTCTTCAAGCATTTTGTGAAAGTGTGATATGTGGTGCAGTTATGTGTGTCTGATGGCAGTGTATTCCAGACATGGGAAGCTCTCACAGAGAATGCAGATTTACTAAAGGTGCTTTTCCTTAGGGGAACTATACAGTCACCTCTCATGGCAGACCTTGTGGATCTGCTGCCATATGTCTGGGTTTTCTGTTTAACAAAAAAATTGAGTGGAGGGGGAGCCAAGCCATTTAGGATCTTGAATACAAGATTTTCCCAACTCAAGAGCTCATGTTTTCTAAGGATGTGACAATGATGATGGCTATTGGGCTTCCTATCAAACACTTTGAGAGCCTGTTTGTAGACAGACTGAATAGGTTTTAATGTTGTACAGCAAGATTGGGCCCAACTAGTCAAGCAGTATGTTAAGTGGGGGAGTATCATAGATTTGAAGTACAGTTTTGCTACCTCTGTAGTCAAACAATTTCGTATAAATCGGAAATTAGCTAGATTGAATTTAGTTATTTGAATTACCTTTTTCACATGCTTTTTAAAAGAGAGGTTGGAATCAAGTATGATGCCAAGGTACTTAAAATCGGATAGCACCTGGAGCTTCTCCCCTGACACATAGACATCTGGCTCAGTAGCATCTGTTGCCCTCTTTGTGAAGAACATGCAAACAGTTTTTTTCACATTGAGATGCAAACACGAGTCACTGAGCCACTTTGTAACCTGGACCATTACAGTAGTGAGTTCTTGTGCAGCTTGTTGTTTGCTCTTTGCATGCACATATATCACTGTATCATCTGCATACATTTGAACTTCAGACCCAGTACAGATAGAAGGCAGATCATTAATGTACAGGCTGAACAGGAGGGGCCCCAGTATTGACCCTTGGGGCACGCCCACATCATAGCTACGAGTGGGCGACAGCTCATTGCTCACTCTGACACACTGAGTTCTGCCTTCAAGGTATGATTTCATCCATCTCAAGGCATCAGGGGAAAAGTTGAACTTGGACAATTTTGTGATGAGAATCTCATGGTTAACAGTATCAAAAGCCTTCCTTAGGTCCAGAAACACAGCCCCAACAGCACCCCCTTTGTCCATCTTGGACTTCACATAGTCCTGAGGCATGATCCTACGGCTCAGGTCCTCCTCCGAGAGAGAGAAATTCACACAGGACACCAGATAAGACAGGAGAAATACTCCAGATATAACAGACTGACCCCAGCCCCCCGACACATAAACTACTGCAGCATAAATACTGGAGGCTGAGACAGGAGGGGTCAGGGACACTGTGGCCCCATCCGATTATACCCCCGGACAGGGCCAAACAGGCAGGATATAACCCCACCCACTTTGCCAAAGAACAGCCCCATACCACTAGAGGGATATCTTCAACCACCAACTTACCATCCTGAGATGAGGCTGAGTATACCCCACGAAGATCTTCGCCACGGCACAACCCAACCTGGACAGGAAGATCATGTCAGTGAATCAACCCACTCAAGTGACGCAACTTTTTTGGTTATAGTCAAGAGACTAAGTGTTTGCTACAAACATTGTTTGCTAAGCTATATCTTAGTCCCATCAAACATTGTGTATTGTAAAGAACAAATTGCAGAGTCTTATCTATCATGTCGCTAATTTATCAATGTTTGTAAATATTTTGATTCTTAGGCTATTGTTAATCTGTCTCTATTTACCAGTGCTGTATGTGAACTGGCTGCATGCTAGTTGAGCATGGATAGCTGCAACCCAATATGGCGACCGGAGTATGAGCGAGTGGGTGTATCAAAAGTAGTGAAAATGAATCAGCTTATTGGGCAGATATGTTTCCATGCAAGACCATTTTGCGTGGCTGATTAGGCTGCACTACAAGTCGATAAGCCGGCAATCCAAAAACAATACATTATAAATCGCAATATGAGACCGGTGTGCATGATTTGAAAGTTTGTTCTATTGCCAACTTAACTAGCAAAGTTATAAAATATGATCTTACAGTGTTAGGCTTTCACAAGGCAAGTTACAGAAACAGATTGTAATTTTGGTGTGCATAGAAAGGAGTCATGTACTGCGGCAAATTTCCTTCAAAATAAACAAACATAGGCTCAATCTGTTTAAAATAAGCCAGGGTATTTTGCCATGTGTACATCAAACATTGTGATCATAAACGTGGCGGCCCTGAGTCCCCCTCATGTCCAGAACTCACCAGCTACCAAACCTTTGTCTGGCTACTTGAGGCACCGCAATTCCTGGCCTTCATCTCCCCTCCCTAAGTACCACAGGATCGACCAGACGCAACCCAGCCTTAAACAGCTTAGGTGTCACGGCCGCTGGCCCAGCCGCAACTCACTCATGTGGAGTGAACACGGATGCCCATGGAGGTGCTCCAGCCATTTGTCCTCACCAGCTCCTTTGGTTAACAGATATCCACCCGGGGCCCAGCGTGTCCAGCCGTCAATCCAGCCTCCAGCATGCCAGTATGCCCAGCAGCTGCCAGAGTTGAATCCTGTCACCCACACCGATGCCACAGCGGGCATCACTTTAAAGGCCAGTTCGGCACCGGAACCTCCATGGCTCTCTTCACCAGTCCACGCGCCAGCCAAGCAGTGGCCAGAACTGCACCTAACCATATCGTCCAAAGTGCTCCAGCTAGCCAACCCGATGACAGCAGTGTAGCCAGACTGGCGACTGTGAATGCTCAAGCCTGCCCTGCGAAAGCTACCAAGGCCCAAATCATCCCAGCAGCCGGCAGAGCTCCACTCCGCACCCCAACCGGTTCAGCAAGTGGCAGAGCTCCAACCTCCTCAGCCAACAGACTCTTAGTCAGCCCTGCAGCCACAGGTGCCTCAGCTGGCACCCCAAACGACAGCTGATGTCTCCCTTGACCAACCGGACTCAACTCCGGTCCTGGTCCATATTACACCTGCTGCCCTTGCAGATATGCAAGCCCTGGGTCCGATGTCCAGATCTGCCCTGGACCCACCAGCCAACCAGGCTCAAGTCCTGTTCTAGCCATCAATTCCTGTCCTGGGTCAAACTCCATCGGCTGACTCAGCGCCAGTTCTGGGTCCGCTGCCTTCACCGGCTACCAAGGACACATCAATGCCAGACCCACAACCAGCACTGAGTCTGATGTCCAGTCCTCCCCCTGCAACACCGCCTGATCCAGAGACAGCCCTGGATCCACCACCCGGACCAGATCTGTACCTGCCTCCGGACCAGATCTGGACCTGCCTCCGGACCTGGATGAACATGCCGTTCGGTAGTCACTACTACGCTGGGCTAGCAGGAGACACAGCATTCAGAAAGCTAGCGGGCCGTGGTTAGCAGATGGTTGGCTGGTGACCGAGAAAAAGGTGAAGATCGCTAGCCTGGCTAACAAAGAGCTATTTAGCTGGCTAGCTCCTGATGGAGGTTCCAGTTATAAGAAATAAAAATAGCAGATCCGTACCACATTGGGTGAGGCGGGTTGCAGGAAAGTATATTTAGTTCGTAGATAGAAAGTGAGATTAAGATCTATACAGACAAAAAACAGGCTATTTACAAGGGACAAGACACGGGATAAGACAAACACACACATCTGACTGCTATACCATCTTGGACCAAGGTGCTCCGGACACTACTGTACTGTGAAGAGGAAGTAAGGCCGCCCAGCCAGCTTTGAACTTTCTGTGATTTTGACACCAGTCAGGGATTAATGCCACCCCACTGAGTTGAGTAACTGCCCCATTACAAGAGAGTGGAAAGGGGATAGTGGGAGGCAGACACAGAGTACACCTGAATAGTGTTTGTGCTGTTGTGTTGGAGAATGAAAAAGCCCTTGAGCGGAACAGGAAGAGAAAGATGGAGAGAAAAGGAAAGCACAGAGTAGTACCTTTACCTGTGAAGGAGTGTTTCTTCCACACACAGAGTACGAAGGGGTGTTGTGTCTCGGTGTGTATGCGTTGATTTACGGTGCTGTGGGATAGATCCATTAGCAGTGAAACAACACAGTTCGCAACAAGGAAGTGATTTATGTATTCAATAAGGGTCTCTGACTTTTACTTCCCTCCTTCCCCTCCGTAAAGCAGCAGCGTGGAAAGTAGACTGCCACGCAAGGTGTCCCAGAAAAGTGAGAGTACATTGTCCTACTGTACTCTAGTCAGGTGGTGCACTGTACTGTGCCATTGGACCTTATACACTAAATGCTATTCTGGACAAACTATCTGACAGTGTGCTGGAGTATGTGAGTCGGGAAAACTGGAGGAGGGTGATGGTGCAAAGCGGCAGATTTGAATTGATAATTGAAAACTTGTAGAACAATGAGACTTTTTTTTTTATCTTCAAGAGGCATATCAACACAGTGATGAAGTGTGTTTTATATTTTCAAAGAGTTCACTTCTAATTTAATGGCATATGGTTCTAAATATGAACCATTTATTAGGAGCAGGGAAAGTGGGGTGTGAAGCGGGCCTAAGGAAACTTTTTAATGAGAACACGTAGGAAACAAACTGCATGTTTCCTTGAGACAACCATTAAAGTATGTCACACCCATTGTTTTCTATGGAGTGTAAAGGCAGGGCATATTTTTCCATTCATAAGGTGGTGGAGGACCAAATGCTCTAGAAAACGTTTAAATAGGGACTGACAGAACAGTACAATCTACCAGTGGGGGGGGGAGAGGAGAAGAGGAAAGTACGAGAGGAGATGGAGGGAGAGAGGAAAGAGAAGTCATGGAAGCTGGGGATCGAGAGAGGCAAGCCAGATCCTGCTGACTGCCCCACTTTCTAACAGCTGGTTGGGGAACTTCACAGTGGCCAATTAAACAGCACAGACACAATGGGCAATACATCCAGAGAGAGAGAGAGAAAGGGAGAGAGAGAATGAATGGGGGAGAGAGAAAGAGAGTGGGGGAAAGAGGGAGAGAAAGAGAGGGGAAGAGAGGGAGAGAGTGAAGGAGAACAAGAAGGAAGAGCGCCAATCAGAGCAGGAGAGGGAAAAAAGAGGGGAGAACTTAAAACCCATTAATTTCCCAAAGCCAGGTCTGGAAGAAATTCATCCTGATAGGGCTGCTTTCTCTGCTCTTGCCCTCTCTCTGTCTCTCCATCTCTCTCTCTCTGCTACTCCAGCCAGTGGTTGATGCTCTACAGATCCAGCAGAGCAGAAGAGGCAAGATAGACTCCATTAGAGCCAAAGAGACCAGAGGAAGGTCAGAGGGGAGGAACGATAGAGAGAGAGAGAGAGAGACACCATCGGCAGGAGCCAGGATGAGAGGGACTGATTGCTGCTGTGCTCTGACTTGACCATCCCCACAGATGGCTGATCCACTATGATAGAGGGCAATAGACAGACACAGCACACAGATCAGAGGTCTGGCTCAAGGAAGTGTTACATTACATGAAGTTGTAGCAGGGAGGGTGTTCTGTGATGTGTCTTAAGCCTCCATTGGAGCTGTCATGTAGGACACTGAACCATGGCAGAGAAATGAAACTGTCAGCCTACAGACAGTATGGCTGATTGTCTAGTCTGTTTGGTGTGTCGACCAAATTGTTGGTCGACACACCTCCTCACTCATCAGATTCCTGAGGGACAGAACACACTTTCGTTTTGAAATGAGTTTATTTTAACTGAAATTTCAGGGATGGACTGTGTGAGTGTGTGTATGTGCGTGTGTGCGCATGAGTGTGTGTGTGTTAGTATGTGTCCCTACTGCAATAATGGCTCTCCTCAGTCCTTTTCTCAAATTACAGGGAACAGAAATGGATTTCCAGACAATCAGGAAGGCTTTGCTCTGATTGGGCGGAATGCTTCCTCGAGTGTTTGTCAGCCAATTTGGCCCATTACCCAGTAAAGTGAATAAGGACTCCTAGTCCCTCAAAGACCTGTCCAGCTGCCAAGCAACAGCAGTGGGACAAAAAATGGTTCTTTAAGATAATTTTGGTGCAAGAGAAATTTAC
The DNA here is from genome assembly GCF_021184085.1 of Oncorhynchus gorbuscha. Lineage (NCBI taxonomy): Eukaryota > Metazoa > Chordata > Actinopteri > Salmoniformes > Salmonidae > Oncorhynchus > Oncorhynchus gorbuscha. The sequence goes on along the minus strand of NC_060177.1, from coordinate 20,608,936 downwards.
TGCCATAGCAATATTAGAGGTAAGAAGAGTGATGAGAAGTGATCTAGTGCAAATACATATACAGTGTAAACTGTATCTACACTGAAAAAATATATACAGTGGGGCAAAAAAGTATTTAGTCAGCCACCAATTGTGCAAGTTCTCCCTCTTAAAAAGATGAGAGAGGCCTGTAATTTTACACGTACCAGGACGACTGATCCGTGTAAAGGAAAGAATGAATGGGGCCATTCTTCACCATAATCTGCAAATAATTTAATTAAAAAATCTTACAAAGTGATCTTCTGGATTTTTTTTCTCATTTTGTCTGTCATAGTTGAAGTGTACCTATGATGAAAATTACAGGCCTCTCTCATATTTTTAAGTGGGAGAACTTGCACAATTGGTGGCTGACTAAATACTTTTTTGCCCCACTGTATAAACACATGTAAAGTGTTGATCCCCTGTTTCATAAGCTGAAATACAAAATCACAGAAATGTTCCATATGCACAAAAAGCTTAATTTTCTCAAACTTTGTGCACAAATTGTTTAGTGAGCATTTCTCCTTTTGCAAAATAATCCATCCACCTGACAGGTGTGGCATATCAAGAAACTGATTAAACCTTATGGATCGGACCCTTTTTTTCTCTCAATTTTAGCCTAAAATGACATACGCAAATCTAACTGCCTGTAGCTCAGGAATTAGTGTAGGAGAATTTAACACATTAGATCTGTTAAAAGATAATACAAACAAAAAAGCATTTGTTTTCTATTTTTCTTTTTTGTTCCATCATCTTTGAAATGCAAGAGAATACTGCAGTTTAGGCGCAATTTAGATTTTTCCAATAGAGTTTCAGATTGATCCAGTGAAGCATTGCAATACTGGTAAATATTTTGTAAATAAGTCTGCCCAAATGTGCCGAGTTGGTCAATTGATACATTTTCAATTACATAACTATGAAGAACATACAAAAATGATATGGTAATACAACATTTAGTTGTACACACTCCCAGGAATGTCATACATGATGGATCATTGGCTTATACACTGACTTTCACATATCTAGATGGCGGGGTGGGTGTGGAGCCAGAGACAGCATGGCTTCAAACTGTAGAACGCAGTTCCAACATTTGAAAATAAAAATGTATTTTATCAAACAAAACTATGCTACATTGTATCTCTGAGACCCTCAGGATGACAAATCAGAGAAAGATTATTGAATGGAAGTACATTATTTACCTTCAAGTGAATGTATCAAACCATTTGCCGTGCTAAGTTTTTGTTGTTGTTGTGCACTCTCCTCAAACAATAGCATGGTACTTTTTCACTGTTATAGCTACTGTAAATTGGACAGTGCAGTTAGATTAACAAGAATTTAAGCTTTCTGCCCATATTAGTCATGCTAATCACATTAACGCACGTTAGCTCAACCATCCCGGTATAGGAACACCGATCCTGCATTAAAAGCTTATTTGTGGAATTTATTTCCTTCTTAATGCGTTTGAGCCAATCATGTGTGTTGTGACAAAGTATGGGTGGTATACAGAAAATATACCATATTATGACATATTATGAAAGTCCATAATATGACAAGAACAGCTCAAATAAGCAAAGAGAAACAACAGTCCATCACTACTTTAAGACATGAAGGTCAGTCAATATAGAACATTTCAAGAACTTTGAAAGTTTCTCCAAGTGCAGTTTGCAAAAACCAAGTTGCAGCCCAAATAAATGCTAAATACAGAGGTCAAGTAACAGACACATCTCAACATCAACTTTTCAGAAGAGACTGCATGAAACAGGCCTTCATGGTCGAATTGCTGTAAAGAAACCACTACTAAGGACACCAATAATAAAAAAAGACTTGCTTGGGCCAAGAAACATGAGCAATGGACATTAGAGCAGTGGAAATATGTCCTTTGGTCTGCTGGGCCCAAATTTGAGATTTTTGGTTCCAACTGCAGTGTCTTTGGGAGATGCAGAGTAGGTTGAAAGGATGATCTCTGCATGTGTGGTTCCCACCGTGAAACATGGAGGAAGAGGTGAGATGGTGTGGTGGTGCTTTGCTAGTGACACTGTCGGTCATTTATTTAGAATTCAAGTCACACTTAACCAGACTGTTGGAAAAGCATTCCAGGTGAAGCTGGTTCAGAGAATGCCAAGAGTGTGCAAAGCTGTCATCAAGGCAAAGGTTGGCAACTTTGAAGAATCTCAAATATAAGATATATTTCGATTTGTTTAACACTTCTCTAGGTTCTATATGTGTATTTCATAGTTTGATGTCTTCACTATTATTCTACAATGCAGAACATTGTAAAAATAAAGAAAACCCCTGTTTTGTGTCCAAACTTTTGACTGGTATTGTTAGTATTCAGACACTTTACTGAGTAAAGTTAAGGAATACTTAGGATAGGATAAAGTAATCCTTCTCACCCCCCCTCCCCACCTTAATTTGTAAGTCGCTCTGGATAAGAGCGTCTGCTAAATGACTTAAATGTAAATGTAAATGTAATGAGTACTTTGTTGCAGCACCTTCTTCTTGGGCATGACGCAACAAGCTCGGTACACCTGTCTTGGGGAGTTTCTCCCACTCTTCTCTGAAGATCCTGTCAAGCTCTGTCAGGTTGTATGGGGAGCATTGCTAAACAGCTATTTTCAGCTCTTTCCAGAGAAGTTCAATCGGGTTCAAGTCCGGGCTCTGGCTGGGACACTCAATGTCATTCAGACACTTGTCCCAAAGACACTCCTGTGTTGTCTTGGCTGTGTGCTTTGGATCGTTGTCCTATTGGAAGGTGAACCTTCTCCCCAGTCTGAGGTCCTGAATGCTCTGGAGCAGATTTTCATCAAGGAGCACTCTGTACTTTGCTCCGTTCATCTTCCCCTCGATCCTGACGAGTCTCCTATGATGTTGCCACCATCATGCTTCACCATAGGGATCATACCAGGTTTCCTGCCATTGTGACGCTTGGCATTCAGGCCAAAGAGTTCAATCTTGGTTTCATCAGACAACAGAATATGGTTTCTCATGGTCTGGTGTCTTTTGGCAAACTCCAAACTGGTTGAGTCTCCACAGGTTCCCGTGGTGTTGAGATTATCTTGGCTCCAGCAACACAATCCCTCTATTGATTGGGCTACTGGTGTCATCGTGGGCTGGAGCCCGTCCGTCTTCCTGGGAGCTTGGAAATTGCCCCTTACCTCTCCGCCAGTCCCACGCAGTACCAGGTCCTCCGAGAGGGGTTCAGTAAGTCCCGGGCCACTTCACTTCCGCAGCACTGCCCGGTATCCTAGAAGGTCAAGCCTGAGGCCGCTATGGTGCCGAGGCTACACCCCCGGAAGCCGAGGCCTTCCCTCCCCACTCTAAGATCATTAGTATGTCCTCTGTTGCCCCGTACCCTCTGTATTTTTCATACCTTTTCTATGTCTAGAGTTAAAACCATGTCTGACTGCCCGTTGTCTCCTGTTTCCAGGCCCACCGCTCTCCCCCGTCTCATCGATGGCCAACCGGCGTACATGGTGAGACGTCTCCTGAAGGTTTGACCTCGGGGCAAGGGATTCCAGTACCTGGTTGACTGGGGGGGTTATGGCCCGGAGGAGAGGTGCTGGGTCTCCACTAGGGACATGCTGGACCTAGGCCTCATCGCTGAGTTCCAACGCCAGCACCCTGCTCAAACAGGTATGCGCCCAGGTAGGATGCCAAGTGGTGCACCTAGAGAGGGGGGCGGGAGGGCTACTGTCACACCCTGTTTCACCTGTCCTTGTGCTTGTCTCCACCCCCTCCAGGTGTCACCCATCTTCCCCATTATCCTCTGGATACTTATATATGTGTTTTCTGTCTGTCTGTGCGAGTTTGTTTTGTTCCTCAAACCTACCAGCGGTATTCCCCTTGCTCCTTCCTTGTCTATTTTCTAGTTTTGTCCTTTCTGCCTGCCCTGACCCTGAGTCTGCCTGCCGTCCCGTGTTCGAATTAATACACTTTTGTTACTTCGACACTGTTTGTAACCGGGTTTTACCTTCAAACGTGATCATTTCAATGTTGTCATTCCATATACAGTATGTGCCTTGAATCACTTGAAAGCTCATCATGTCCTCCTTCCTCAGTGTTCCAGGTTGAAGTTCTCAGAAAAGGTCTGATTGTGTCCTCACTGCTTTGCTGACAAACATCAACTGATGTACTTTTCCTTATTCTTATCAGGATGCAAATTTGTTCGGTACAACACTATGGAACAGATGCCAAAGACAAACTCAGACTCTGGGAGACACACTATCTACCATACAGCTTTTAAACACATAGAACAATCAGAGACCTTGAAAGTTTAAGTTAAATGAAACAACACATAACCCTTCCCTGACACACCATATTCATCTTGTGAAAGAAACAGATGAGGGTACAGTAGGGCAGATGAGATGAATGGATAGATATTGATGAATAGACTGTATCTTGTTTTCACTTCAAAACACACACACACACACACAGCCATTCAATTCAGGCAAATGTGCCGACAGAGCTCGCTCTTGAAATCTATCTAAAACTATTTTGAGAGGCTAGCAGAGAAATAGGACATGTTCACTCCCAAGTAACCATGTAGAGGATAAATGTCTCTCCATCTTGCAATGTGGGATGAGGTTGAGTTATCTTCTCTCTTTAAACCTCAATGCAAGCTGTTACTGCTCAATGTACGACAGATACAGGAGCGCATCCTAAAATAACTCTGCCAGACAGATGCCCACATGCTGCTGGGTGGCAGCCTGCTGAAGCCTGGGCCTGGGTGAATGAGAAAGGATGTCTTGGGAAGGGATGTTAAGAAGTACACGGGAGGAAAAGAGACTACATTTAAGATGGGTCTCCAGAAAGAAGACCTTCTCTCTTCTATCTTTCTGAGTGGTCTCTAACAACATCCTCATTAAAACAGCAGTGAATCACAACCGTCCCTGCGTTTTCACAACCATTTACCTGTTTTATTTGGTTAGAATTTTTAGCTTCCATCTTGAGTCTCAATTTATCTGTCATATTTCACTCATTTTTTGGCTTGCTGGTCTAAATCACACATCTCTCTCTTCACTCCACTCTGCCTTCAGAATACACTCACAATCTCCAGCCCAATTTTCTAAAGATTTGATTCAGAAGGTAATATCCTCCTTTCTGACCTTTGAAATACTGTAAAAAGGTTTAAAAAATCGTATTATTTCTTTCTCTCTCACTATGAATTTCCCCAGTCTGATTCTAGCTGAACTAGAGTAAGAGTAGTGAAGGCAGGGCAATACTTGGCTGTGTGTGTGTGTGTATATCCCTCTCTTCTCTGTGTTCCTCTTCTTCTGGTTCATCTGCGGTGACCCTTTTCCACCCTTCTCCAAGTGCTGAAGAAATGTACTCTCTTATTGTTTACCCTGGTAGGCATAAGGACAATGGCTTGTGAGCAAAGGAATGATTTCTAGGTCTAGTAATTATGTTTTCAATGACTCCCGAATGGGTAGAGAGAGAGAAGGTGAGTGAGAGATTGGGATGCAGTGAGTGGGCTTTCCTCCATTGACCTTCTCCCTATGGTTTGATTATACTCACTCCATCTTTCCATCCATCCATCCCTTGCCTTTTATCCCTGTTGCTCTCTCTCTTCATCTCCTCCTATTTACCCAGACTGATGAGACAGACCTCAGACCTCTTCAGCTGAGCACAGACAGTCAATTACCCCTGGGTGAACATTAGGACAGCTAGTGTGTGTGTGTGTGTGTGTGTGTGTGTGTGTGTGTGTGTGTGTGTGTGTGTGTGTGTGTGTGTGTGTGTGTGTGTGTGTGTGTGTGTGTGTGTGTGTGTGTGTGTGTGTGTGTGTGTGTGTGTGTGTGTGTGTGTGTGTGTGTGTGTGTGTGTGTGTGTGTGTGTCGTTGGGTGTGTCTGTGAAAGGTGAGGGGTGGCTCTGCAGATGTACTTGTGTCACATGGCCTTGTGTCATTTCAATATAACAGCTATACCATAAGTTAATCAGAGAGCTGTATAAGCCAATATAAGACTAAATATGTGCATAACACTGTGGAACTGTGCAGATTACAGAGACTACAGAGAGATTGGAGGAGGTAGGGGACAATCACACAGCTTCCTGCCCAGGATTGATTTGTTTACCTGTTCTGTACTGAACACACACTTGAATAGAATCCCTGCTGCACTGCATGCACACACTTGTTCTAGAGTACACACAAATAAACACACTACAGTGTTCTACACTGTTCTACTCAACTCCCAGTGGAAAAGGCACAGATAAAAACAATGCAAACCTCTGGATTTCTAGAGACTCATAGCTCCACTTACTGGTTATAAAGTGGAAGTGTAGTTCCACATGTAGCTCACAGTACACCTTTTGCTGAATACCAATAAAAGCATGTGTACCCACAGCGAGAAATCTCCTTTTCATGCAGATTGGCACTTTTAATATGGTTAATATGGTCAAACAACACCTACTGTTCTCAGCTTGTTCTCAGGTTGTAACAGATGCTGTCGGTACAGGTACCATGGACAGTTCAATACTGTTATGACAATGACCACCAGAGGAGGAAAGCAAAGAGTGACAATGATATGCTTTCTGGAGGAAACGTGTGACATAGTATACCAATTTGGAGAGAAACTAAGGATATATAGATGGCAATATCCAAATATTGTTTGATTTGCTTGCCATCTACAGTGGTGATGAGAGTAGTCTGACTGACAATTTAACCAGGACGAGGACTTGCCGATGTCAAGCTCTATCCAAAAGCCTAATCTCTGAGGCAAGCTAAATGACACGTTGGATATGCTACCTTCACTTATCTGATCGGCTATCCTCACTTATCTGAAAATAGATGATCAATTGATGTTAACTTATCATAAAAAGCAAGCAGTTACTTGCTGATCATAGAGCTAAATGTGGAATAATTGGAAATGTGTAGTTCTGACTATGCTCTTCAAAAGGTGATGATATTAAAACCAAATAGCTAAAACATTTATTTAACAATCCCTTGAAAAAGGCATGTAGTTGTCAATGGTTTTAGAGGTGCTGGTGGTCTCTTTGCCCCCCAGCTGCCAAATCGAAATTGTGTTGATAACGACCTGTTGTAATTTTAAATCGCCATATTGACATTGTTACATCACTGGCAGGAGGTTTTTGGAATACCTGAATTGACTGAGAACATGACCTCTGGGTGCATTTATTAGCATAATGTGTTGGTGTCAAACCATATATGAAAACATTATACATATTTTGAAAGCAGAGAAACAGCTCTTTCAAATGATATGACATACACCACATCAATCAAATGGTAATCAGTCAAGAAAAAACACCTGTCAAAATGTGTATGTTATATTTGAAAATCAACACTTGTTTCCCAACAACTGCCATTAGAGAAGAATATAGAGTCTTCCTGGTTGTGTGAGAACTGGACATCTGAAATCAGAATAGTAATACCTTTTACCGTGGATGAGTTACAGCTATTTTAGTGAACAGTGACATTTTTCTAGAATTATGTGAATGTTCCGTGATCAGACAATTTCTTATCTGGATAGTTTATTAAACACATACAGTACCAGTCAAAAGTTTGAACACACCTACTCATTCAAGGGTTTTTCTTTACTTTTACTATTTTCTACATTGTAGAATAAAGTGTTAAACAAATCAAATCAAAGTAGCCACTCTTGGCATTCTCTCAACCAGCTTCACCTAGAACGCTTTTCCAACACTCTGAGGTCCAACTCATCCCAAACATTCTCAACTGGGTTGAGGTTGAGTGATTGTGGAGGCCAGTTCATCTGATGCAGCACTCCATCACTCTCCTTCTTGGTAAAATAGGCCTTACACAACCTGGAGTTGTTTGGGGTCATTGTTCTGTTGAAAAACAATTGATAGTCCCACTAAGTGCAAACCAGACGGGATGGTGTATTGCTGCAGAATGCTGTGGTAGCCATGCTGGTTAAGTGTATGTTGAATTAGAAATAAATCACTGATATTGTCACAAGCAAAGCACCATCACACCTCCTCCTCCATGCTTCACGGTGGGAACCACAAATAATATATAATAATAATATATGCCATTTAGCAGACGCTTTTATCCAAAGCGACTTACAGTCATGTGTGCATACATTCTACGTATGGGTGGTCCCGGGGATCGAACCCACTACCCTGGCGTTACAAGCGCCATGCTCTACCAACTGAGCTACAGTTCATCCGTTAACCTACAGAGATCATCCGTTAACCTACTCTGTGTCTAACAAAGACACGGTAGTTGGAACCAAAAATCTTGAATTTGGACTCTAATGTCCATTGCTCGTGTTTCTTGACCCAAGCAAGTCTCCTTTTCTTATGGGTGTCATTTAGTAATGGTTTCTTTGCAGCAATTTGACCATGAAGGCCTGATTCACATAATCTCAGTTGATTTTGAGATGTATCTGTTACTTGACCTCTGAATAAATTATTTCTGAGGCTGATAATTCTAATGAACTTATCGTCTGCAGCAGAGGTAACTCTAACTTTTCCTGTGGCGATCCTCATGAGAGCCAGTTTCATCATAGCGCTTGATGGTTTTTGCAAGTGCATTTGAAGAAACTTTCAAAGTTCTTGACATCTTCCGGATTGACTGACCTTCACGTCTTAAAGTAATGATGGACTGTTGTTTTTCTTTGTATATTTGAGCTGTTCATCCCATAATATGGACTTGGTCTTTTACCAAATAGGGCTATCTTCTGTATACCACCTATACCTTGTCACAACACAAATTATTGGCTCAAACGCATTAAGAAGGAAAGAAATTCCACAAATGAACTTTTAACAGGGCACACCTGGTAATTGAAATTCATTCCAGGTGACTACTCATGAAGCTGGTTGAGAGAATGGCAAGACTGTGCAAAGCTGTCATCAAGGCAAAGGGTGAAAGATTTAAAGAATCTCAAATATAATATTTATATTTGATATATATTTGTTCAACACTTTTTTGGTTACTACATGATTCCATGTGTTATTTCAAAGTTGATGTCTTCACTATTCTACAATGTAGAAAATAGTAAAAATAAAAAACCCTGGAATGAGTAGGTGTGTCCAGACTTTTGACTGATACACACATACATACTTATATACATATACATATGTGTGTGTGTGCGAGTGCTATTTAATGAAGCTGCCAGTTGAGGATTTGTGAGGTGTCTGTTTCTCAAACTAGACACTCTAATGTACTTGTCCTCTTGCTTAGTTGTGCACCGGGGCCTCCCATTCCTCTTTCTATTCTGGTTAGAGCCAGTTTACGCTGTTCTGTGAAGAGAGTAGTACACAGCGTTGTACGAGATCTTCAGTTTCCTGGCAATTTATCGCATGGAATAGCCTTCATTTCTCAGAACAAGAATGGGCTGACATGTTTCAGAAGACAGTTCTTTGTTTCTCGCCATTTTGAGTCTGTAATCGAACCCCCAAATGCTGATGCTCCAGATACTCAACTAGTCTGAAGAAGGCCAGTTTTATTGCTTCTTTAATCAGGACAACAGTTTTCAGCAAAAGGTTTTTCTAATGATCAATTAGCCTTTTAAAATTATAAACTTGGATTAGCTAACACAACGTGCCATTGGCACACAGGAGTGATGGTTGCTTATAATGGGCCTCTGTACGTCTATGTAGATATTTCATAAAAAATCTGCCGTTTCCAGCTACAATAGTCATTTACAACATTAACAATCTTGTGAGTATGAAAGAGTCGCAGGAGAGAGTATGAAGGGAGTGAGAGTATGAAAGAGTCGCAGGTTTAAAATGAAAACAATCAATCCAGCGAGATTTAAGTGACGAGTTCATTTTGCACCCCTCAAACACAGGAAACAAACAGCTGAAAAAGATAGATCCTCAGGTGGGTGGGGCATGCTTGTTGCTTAACTAAAAGGTTACTAATTATTTATCACAGCAGTGTTTTAGAATGTTGGACTTGGACCGTTGCCTTTAATACTTTTTGAATTCTCAGTGTAGCTCAAGCAATTTCTCCAACTGTCAACACATTCTAATGAATAGAGAACATGTACCAGAGACATGTTGGTTGGGAACACATACTGGGTGGGTATCTGAGCCAAGTAGCTTTGTCACAATGGGATGCTGGACTATCACATCACTGCGTCCATGGACTATGACTTACTCTTAGAGTAAATCATAGTCCAAGGACACAGATTTTTTTATTTTTTATTATTATTATTATTATTATTTTACCTTTATTTAACCAGGCAAGTCAGTTAAGAACATATTCTTATTTTCAATGACGGCCTGGGAACAGTTAACTGCCTGTTCAGGGGCAGAACAACAGATTTGTACCTTGTCAGCTCGGGGGTTTGAACTCGCAACCTTCCGGGTTACTAGTCCAACGCTCTAACCACTAGGCTACGCTGCCGCCCCAGATGCGATAGTTCAGCGTCCCATTGTGACATAGTTACTTGTCTCTGAGACTACCATCCACAGGGGACACACAGCTGGAACCCTCACCTCCCCAAAATCTGCAGGGGATACATAATTCCCAAACAATATGTCTCCAGTACTCGTCCTCTATTAATTTGAATGTGTTGACTGTTGGAGAAATTGCTTGAGCTGCTCTGAGAATTTGAAAAGTATGAAAGCCAAAGGTCCAATATTCTAGATCACTGACTTATGCGAGAGTCCAGTGACCAGCCAGAGGAAGACGATACGATAGCACCCTCCTCAGGGGATAGGTATTCAGTGTACAGCCAATTAGTACACAGCTGGACTCACTAATTGCTTTGTGTCTTCCTCTATATAGGTGTGCCAGGAGAGGAGCAGGGGTAGAATTGGGAGTAGAGACAGGGACCTGTTAGGACGGTGGGTTTTTTCTTCCCTGCCTCAGAGAAAGCGTCTGTATGTGGCACCTTGTCTCTCTGTTAACGAAGGCAAGCTATTGGTAGAGAGAAGCGTTCCTCCTGTAACTATTATGTGTAGAAGATAGTCCAAAGACAGGAGTAGGCATTTGTTGTTTTGCTTTCCCTTTTTGGTTACAGCCTTTTGGTCAATGGCTTAGTTTATGTATATTTGTTTTGTTATGCTGGTGTTTCAGCATTGGACTTTCCCTGTACTGGAGTTATTTTTGTCGGGCAAAAGATGACCGGTTTAGTAAACGATAAAAAAATAAAAGGAACCACAACCACTGCTTCTGTCCTGTTCATGTTATGCCTCCCCACCTGTGTTAGGGTGCTTCGGACAAGCTGATCCATTCACACTTAGTTCACATTTTATGTTACAGCCTGAATTCAAAATCGATTAAATAAACACACTGCTCACCCATCTCCACACAATACCCTATAATGACAAAGTGTAAACATGTTTTAAAAAATGTTGCAAATGTATTGAAAGTGAAATACAGAAATATCAAATGTACATAAGTATTCACACCCTTGAGTCAGTACGTTAGAATCACCCTTGGCAGAGTCTTTCCGGTAAGTCGCTAAGAGCTTTGTGTTTGACTTGTGTTTTAGGTTATTGTCCTGTTGAAAGGTGAATTTGTGTTCCACTGTCTTTTGGAAATCAGGTTTTCCTCTAGGATTTTGCCTGTGTTTAGCTCTATTCTGTTTCTTTTCATCCTAAAACACTCGTTAGTCCTTGCGGAAAACAAGCATACCCATAACATGATGCAGCAACCACCATGCTTGAAAATATGAAAATATGAAGAGTGGTACTCAGTGATGTGTTGCATTGGGTTTGCCCCAAACGTAAGGCTTTGTATTGAGAACAAAAAGTTAATTGCTTTGCCACATTTTTTGCAGTTTTAATTTACTGTCTTATTACAAACAAGATGCATGTTTTGGAATATTTTTATTCTGTACAAGCTTCCTTCTTTTCACACTGTCATTTAAATTAGTATTGTGGAGTAACTACAATGTTGTTGATCCATCCTCAGTTTTCTCCTATCATAGCCATTAAACTCTAACTGTTTTAAAGTCACCATTGGACTCATGGTGAAATCTGGTTCCTTCCTCTCTGGCAAAGGAGTTAGGAAGGACACCAGTCTCTTTGTAGTGACTGGGTGTATTGATACACCATCCAAAGTGTAATTCATAACTTTACCATGCTCAAAGGCATATTCAATGTCTGCTTTGTTTCAGTTTTACCCATCTACCAATAGGTGCCCTCCTTTGCGAGGCAATGGAAAAACCGCTCTGTTCTTTGTGGTTGAATCTGTTTGAAATGCACTGCTCAACTGAGGGACCTTACGTATGTGTGGAGTACAGAGATAAGGTAGTAATTTAAAAATCATTTTAAACACTATTATTAAACACTATTATTGCACACCGAGTGAGGCCATGCAATGAATCATGTGACTTGATAAGCACATTTTTTTCACCAGAACTTATTTAGGCTTGCCATAACACAGGGATTGAATACTTATTGACTCAAGACATTTCAGCTGTACATTTCTTATTCATTTGTAAAAATACAAATAAATCTACTTTGACATTATGGGGTATTGTGTGCAGGCCAGTGACACAAAATCTCAATGTAATCCATTTTACATTCAGCCTGTAACACGTGGAGGGGTGTGAATACTTTCTGGATGCACTGTAGCTAGACCACCATCCATGTGGGACGCACAGCCTGAACACGCACCTTACCACAATTCCCAACCAATGAGTATTTTGGTACGCATCCACTATTCATTTGAATGCGTTGACAGTTGAAGGAGCTGTGCACCTTCGGTACTTAAATAGACTCTTAATAAGTGACCATCCATTACCATACATGGATAATGAGCTGGCATGGTGATATTCTCCTACTAGTTGAATAATAAATGCACTGCTACTTTGTTCCGACTGCTGGACTTCATTTGTATATCTTAAAGTAACAGTGATGATTTCATAGTAATCAGTGGTGAACCTGAAATGGTGTGTTCCTTTATCTGCAATTGATTGAATTTGAGCTACTAGAGTGTGCAGCTTCACCTTTTCTTCTTAAATGATAGCATCTTCAACCACTGATAGTGTGGGGATAGTCTACTCAATGATACTGAGATGAGGGTGGCTCTCATTTCACGGTAAGTTAACTCAGGGGTAAAAAGTTGTAGAAGAAAAAAGAAGAGGAGCCCTCTGTCTACTTAAACCCAAATGAGAGGGAGATGAGTTGAATCAAACTGTATTTAAAAATGGAAACCACAGCCGTCAGATTATGTAAAGGACTAATGGTTCATCATTTATCTCTTTTAAGTGAGACCTCCCGACTCTGTCTACATTGTGTAATACTACAGAGACTGATGTAGCGCTCCATTACACAAACACTCTGTGACTCCCCAGCTTCCCCAACTGTGGAAGTGTTCAGAGTGTTCCTGGAGTTTCAGAGAGGGCGGACTAGAGTGAAGAGGCTGACTGTCAGAAAACAGGGCATGTATAAGAGTCTGCCTGTATCTTTATCTCTAGGGGTTGAACTCCTCCTCATCATCATGCCTTTCATAATCACCGTCCTGTTCTCCTTTAGCTTTAATATAATGATGATAAGGGCTGTTGGCATTTAACCTTAATATAATGTTGAGAAGGCCTGTTCTCCCATCTCCTAGTAACGGTCCGAGGTCAACACATGAGCACCTCCGTGGACACAGACTAAAAAAAGATAGATAAGCATGGAAAGTGTTGCTGTACTCCTTGTTATCCCACAATGCAAAATTGCAAATCAATGTGTTTTTAATTCTAGTTAGCTCAGATGAATGATTATACCACTGCTCAAAAAAATAAAGGGAACACTTAAACAACACAATGTAACTCCAAGTCAATCACACTTCTGTGAAATCAAACTGTCCACTTAGGAAGCAACACTGATTGACAATACATTTCACATGCTGTTGTGCAAATGGAATAGACAACAGGTAGAAATTATAGGCAATTAGCAAGACACCCCCAATAAAGGAGTGGTTCTGCAGGTGATAACCACAGACCACTTCTCAGTTCCTATGCTTCCTGGCTGATGTTTTGGTCACTTTTGAATGCTGGCGGTGCTTTCACTCTAGTGGTAGCATGAGACGGAGTTTACAACCCACACAAGTGGCTCAGGTAGTGCAGCTCATCCAGGATGGCACATCAATGCGAGCTGTGGCAAGAAGGTTTGCTGTGTCTGTCAGCGTGGTGTCCAGAGCATGGAGGCGCTACCAGGAGACAGGCCAGTACATCAGGAGACGTGGAGAAGGCCGTAGGAGGGCAACAACCCAGCAGCAGGACCGCTACCTCCGCATTTGTGCAAGGAGGAGCAGGAGGAGCACTGCCAGAGCCCTGCAAAATGACCTCCAGCAGGCCACAAATGTGCATGTGTCTGCTCAAACGGTCAGAAACAGACTCCATGAGGGTGGTATGAGGGCCCGACGTCCACAGGTGGGGGTTGTGCTTACAGCCCAACACCGTGCAGGACGTTTGGCATTTGACAGAGAACACCAAGACTGGCCACTGGCGCCCTGTGCTCTTCACAGATGAAAGTAGGTTCACACTGAGCACATGTGACAGACGTGACAGTCTGGAGATGCCGTGGAGAACGTTCTGCTGCCTGCTACATCCTCCAGCATGACCGGTTTGGCAGTGGGTCAGTCATGGTGTGGGGTGGCATTTCTTTGGGGGGGCAGCACAGCCCTCCATGTGCTCGCCAGAGGTAGCCTTACTGCCATTAGGTACCAAGAGGAGATCCTCAGACCCCTTGTGAGACCATATGCTGGTGCGGTTGGCCCTGGGTTCCTCCTAATGCAAGACAATGCTAGACCTCATGCGGCTGGAGTGTGTCAGCAGTTCCTGCAAGAGGAAGGCATTGATGCTATGGACTGGCCCAACCGTTCCCCAGACCTGAATCCAATTGAGCACATCTGGGACATCATGTCTCGCTCATTCCACCACAGACTGTCCAGGAGTTGGCGGATGCTTTAGTCCAGGTCTGGGAGGAGATCCCTCAGGAGACCATCCGCCACCTCCTCAGGAGCATGCCCAGGCGTTGTAGGGAGGTCATACAGGCACGTGGAGGCCACACACACATTACTGAGTCTTATTTTGACTTGTTTTAAGGACATTACATCAAAGTTGGATCAGCCTGTAGTGTGGTTTTCCACTTTAATTTTGAGTGTGACTCCAAATCCAGACCTACATGGGTTGATACATTTGATTTCCATTAATAATTTTTGTGTGATTCTGTTGTCAGCACATTCAACAATGTAAAGAAAAGAGTATTTAATAAGAATATTTCATTCATTCAGATCTAGGATGTGTTATTTTAGTGTTCCCTTTATTTTTTTGAGCATTCTACAACTATTTGAACTTTAACAACCAGGAAATGGCGGAGCGAATTCTGCATAATACACCTTTAAAGAATATGTTACATACCAACAATGCTACCAAAGGCATAACACGCAATGCCGTTTTTTATTTATTTAACCTTTAACTAGTCAGTTAAGAACAAAATCTTATTTACAATGACGGCCTACCCCGGCCGACGCTGGACCAATTGTGCGCCACCCTATGGGACTCCCAATCACAGCCGGATGTGATACAGCCTGGATTTGAGCCAGGGACTGTAGTGACACCTCTTACACTGAGATGTAGTGTCTTAGAACGCTGCGCCACTTGATGACAATTACAAATATGCTGTATGCAGAATCAACCACCCTCTTCCAGAGACAGAAGAGGAAGCGAGGACATCCCACTGCCTCATTTTTTCTGTTTCAATGGATGTCAATTAACTAGGTGGACACAGCTGCTATTGCATTGGTGACTATGGGAGAGCCACCCCCCGGAAATGATGATGTTTTGTTCAATGGTAAACGGCCACCATCTTTGCCACTTCCATTAGAGAAACAAACTTCCTGTTTAATGTGATTACGGTCACAATAGGAAGAAACTTCTTATAGAGAACCACCAGCAGGGGGAGACAAATACACAAGAAACAGAACACCATCATCATCAGACAGTATTATGAGTATCTGAAACCTCAGTGCTCCTACATTTCATTCCCTCAACAGAGTACAACGGAATGCATCAGATAAAGTTCCTTCCAAAAGTTTATTCACTCACACATGTTCACGTGTCTTTTTTCCTCAACCCGTCCTTGGACTGCCCACCTTCATCAGTGTAATGATGAGGCCTGTCGACTGCTCAGGACCCCTGTACCATAATTACTTAAACTAGGCCTTATTAAGAGATAATGGACCTTCAGAGGCACATCATACCTCATCAAGTCGGCCAAATTAGGCCTGAACAACCTACCTGCGAGAAAGAACACACTGAGAAACAAACCTTACACATGTGTGAGATGAACATATCCAGAATTCAACCTTAGCCCCTATCCCTGACCCTCAAGCCCAGAATCCCTAGCCCTGACCCTCCAGCCCAGAGTCCCTAGTCAAAACCTCCTAGCCCTGACCCCCTAGCCATAACCATCTATCCCAGACCCTCTAGCTCAGCGTCCCTAGCCCTGACCCACTAGACAGGTCTACAGTCACCTGATAGGAGCAATATTGTGGAAATTCCCAAACACGTGTGTGAGATATAGAATAAAGATTCAAGATTATACATACCTCTGAGTAGATTACCAGAGTTTTCGTTCCTTGAAGAGCCATTCCCAGGGGACAAGACTTGCATAAGAATGAGAATGAGCTAACAAATCAACCCTATAAACAAAACAGCACCTTTAACGCAGGTTAACGTTTATTGGGAAGAATCTGGTCCTGGAGGCTAAGCCAAATGATTTCCACTGGATGGGACAACTGCAAAAGTCATAAAATATGCTTTTTGGTATTCATTTAAGGTTAGGGTTAGGCCTAAGGTTCAAATTAAATCAAATTGTATTGGTCACATACACATGGTTAGCAGATGTTAATGCAAGTGTAGTGAAATGCTTGTGCTTCTAGTTCCGACCATGCAGTAAAATCTAACAAGTAATCAAACAAATTCACAACAACTACATTATACACACAAATACACACAAATGTAAAGGGATGAATAAGAATATATAAATATATGGATGAGCGATGGCGTGCTGCATAGGCAAGATGCAGTAAATGGTGTAGAATACAGTATACAGTGGGGCAAAAAAGTATTTAGTCAGCCACCAATTGTCTCACCTCCTCCCTGCAGGGAGTACAGGAGGGGGCTAAGAACGCACCCTTGTGGGGCCCCAGTGCTGAGGATCAGCAGGGTGGAGATGTTGTTTTCCACTTTCACCACCTGGGGGCAGCCCGTCAGAAAGTCTAGGACCTAGTTGCACAGGGCGAGGTCGAGACCCAAGGTCTCAAACTTAATGACGAGTTTGAAGGGTACTATATGGTGTTAAATGCTGAGCTGTCGTCAATGAAAAGCATTCTTACATACTGTAGGTATTCCTCTTGTCCAAATGGGATAGGGCAGTGTGCAGTGTGATGGCAATTGCATCAGCAGTGGACCTATTGGGGCGGTAAGCAAATTGGAGTGGGTCTAGGGTATCAGATAGGGTGGAGGTGATATGGTCCTTGACTAGTCTCTCAAAGCACTTCATGGTGACAGAATTGAGTGCAATGGGGCGATAGTTATTTAGTTCAGTTACCTTAGCTGTCTTGGGAGTAGGAACATTGGTGTCCATCTTGAAGCATGTGGGGACAACAGGCTGGGATAGGGATTGGGTGAATATGTCTATAAACACACCATCCAGCTGGTCTGCGCATGCTCTGAGGACGCGGCTAGGGATGCTGTCTGGGCCGACAGTCTTGCAAGGGTTAACACATTTAAATGTTTTACTCACATTGGCCATGGAGAAAGAGATCCCACAGGCTTTGGTAGCAGGTCGTGTCAGTGGCACTGTATTGTCCTCAAAGCGAGCAAAGAAATTGTTTAATTTGTCTGGGAGCAAGACGTCGGTGTCCGCGACGGGGCTGGTTTTCCTTTTTTAATCCGTGATTGACTGTAGACCCTGCCACATACGTCTCATGTTTGAGCCGGTGAATTGCGACTCTACTTTGTCTCTATACTGACACTTTGCTTGTTTGATTGCCATGTGGAGGGAACAGCTACACTGTTTGTATTCAGTCGTGTTTCCGGTCGCCTTGCTATGGTTAAAAGCGGTGGTTCGCACCTTCAGTTTGGCTGCAATGCTGCCATCAATCCACGGTTTCTGGTTAGGGAAGATTTTAATGGCCACAGAGGGTACGACATCTCCAATGCACTTGCTAATAAACTCGCTCACAGAGTGATACGAGAATTATGTTCTCAATGTTCATAAACCAATTCAATTAAACTACTCAGTCTGCTAAATCAGGATTTGTAAGATACTGATTGAAATTAAAAACAGAGGCCCAGCTGAAATAGTCAATAAGATTTATTCCCGAGAGCGCTAGTATGTTGTACAAAACAATTAATTTTACACTGGCTTCTCACATATTCACACAAACACACGCACACACATTCACACTAACATTAGCACAACTTCTCACGCACACACATTCACACAAACATACAGGCCACACACTTATTTTTAGGGCCATCAGAGCCTAACATTAGCACAACATTATGTCCTGCTACCCAGCCGCACACACATTCACACTAACACAGATTACGGGAATTATGTCCTGCTACCCAGCCGACACAGATTACGGGAATCCGTGAAACTCCCTCCCTCAAGATAGGGAGACCGAGACCCTGGGAAGTACTCTGTGGCCCCAGCCAAGGTCGGCACCGAATCTTGCCCAGACAGTCTGTTGTTAAGATACTATTATAGACATATTGTACAGATTATGGTAACACATAATTCTAATGAATTTCATACAATTATATGGCTTCAGGGTGGAATATTCTAGTCATTCATATAAATTCCATCAACACAGAGCCAGCATATACATCAATGTTATTGTCTGAGGCTATACGGAACATATCCCATTCCACGTGATCAAAGCAATCTTGAAGCGTACAATCCGATTGGTCAGACCAGCGTTGTATTAACCTGAGGCCCTGGCGTTTACGGTTTTAGATTCTGTCTATAGGCTGGTAGCAACAAAATGGAGTAATGGTCAGATTTTCCGAAGGCAAGGCGGGGGAGGGCTTTGTACGCATCACGGAAGTTCAAGTAGCAATGATCCAGAAAGCTACCAGCTCTTGTCACGCATACGATATGCTGATAGAATTTAGGAAGTATAGTTCTTAGGTTAGCTTTGTTAACAATACATGTAGCCTCAGGGTGTATGGTTTCCAGTTTACATAGAGTCCAGTGAAGTTCTTTCAGGGCCGACGAGGGATCTGCTTGAGGGGAAGGGGATATACACGGCTGTGACTATGATCGAAGAGAATTATCCTGGAAGATAATGCAGTCGGCATTTGATTGTAAGGAATTCTAGGTCGGGTGAACAAAAGGACTTGAGTTCCTGTATGTTGTTGTGATTACACCATGAGTCGTTAATGGCATACACCGATTTGGCCTTCCTGTGACATTGGGTGCTGTGCTGATACCCTTCTTCTTACCAGAGAGATGTTTGTTTCTGTCGGCGTGATGCATGAAGAAACCGGGTGGCTGTACCGACTCTCACAACATATCCTGAATTTGCAATGTTTCCGTGGAACAGAGAATGTTACAATCTCTGATGTCTCTCTGGAAGGCAACTCGTGCCCTAATTTCGTCCACCTTGTTATCTAGAGATTGGACATTGGCGAGTAATCTGCTCGGAAATGGTGGATGGTGTGCTCGCCTTCTGAGTCTGACCAGTAGGCCGCACCGTCTGCCTCCGCTGCGTCCACCACGTTGTTTTGGGTTGGCTTCTGGGATATGATCACATGTCCAGGGTGGAGGTCCAAACAAAGAATCCGCTTCGGGAAAGACGTATTCCTGGTTGTAAATGATGGTAAATTGACATCGCTTTTATATCCAATAGTTCTTCCCGGCTGTATGTAATAACACTTGAGATTTTCTGGGCTAACAATGTAAGAAAGAATCAATATAAAAACAAATAACTTCATCGTTTTCTAAGGACCTGAAGTGAGGCGACCATCTCTGTCGGTGCCATCTTGCACATTAGCAGTGCTGTTAAGGTTAGGGTTACGGTAAGGGTTAGGTTTCAAATCAGATTTTATAACTTTGTTGCTGTGCCAGTTGTGACTACCCTGCAGAGCTGTGGCTGCCTCCAGTACATGAGTCATCCCAAAAAATGCCAAATGGCATATTTAGCCACGGCTGCAAGACCCACACAAAGCATTCCCATTGGGCAACATCGTGACTAAGATAACAAAACATTATTATTATTTTTAAATTGTAAAGAGAGCAGGATTTTTAACCACCCAGTACATCTCACGGACCATTTCCAAGAGCCAACATGGAGAATTACAAAACTTTACTTACTCCAAGACCTGAAAAGATCTTATGAAAGCATTTATTTTTGGAAAAGGTCTTGTTTGGGGTCAAGCAATACATTGTAGGCTGAGTGTAATAGATGCACTGTAAACTGAGTGTGAGAGATTAAATATGACAGGGTTGACAGAGTTCCTTCTCCCTTTCTCTATCTCTCTTTCTTCCTGACTTTCTGGAGTATGTGTTGGCTCTGCTGGGACTCATACTCGCCCTTCTTGGTTTGACTTTTTGTTCTTTCCCCCTCTTCCTCCTTTCCCGCTCACCTTGTGTAGGAGTGATCGTGGGCTTAGGGTTCTGATAGGTCAAGTCCTCTGCAGGGTCAGAGGTCATGCAGCCTTTCCCTAGCCCAGAATCCTCAGGGACCCACACCCCCTGCTGTGTCTGCGTCCATGTTACCTCCTCTTCTCTCCCTCACACACACACACTTGATGATTTGCCACTGAGTTGATAAAATATGTGTCCTCTTCTGGTGAAATAGTTCAACATACACAACATACTGAATTATATGTTCCTATCATATAGTTTAAGCACAACATATATTCAATGCACAGTTGTTTCTATGGCTCATTGTGCTGTGTTAGATACAGGTCCAACGTACTCTTTAGTTATGACAGTTTCTCAACACATCTTTGAATAACATTGAAAATCATTTCTTCACCCACTCCGGCTTAGACATGTCCTCCTGCTGTGTTATGAAAAGGATTATCTTTCATTTTATGCTTTCTTTGTCTCTGTATTTCTCTGTGATGCACTATATATAATATCACTGCATGGTAATTCCCATTGGTGGAACAATAAGGATTTCTCAGAATCGTCAGCCCTCTCTGAAATGTCTGGAGATGTTAGTCAAAGCTGCCATGCAATCTGTCCTAATTGAGTAAATGGTAGAGAGAGTAGAGGTGGGGGGGCTTCGTATCTCCCCATGTGACATACGTAGAATGTATGCACACATGACTGTAAGTCGCTTTGGATAAAAGCGTCTGCTAAATGGCATATATTAGTATATTATTATTACATGAGTGCTCTAGGGCAGGCTAGAAACAGCGTCGTGGCCCGCTAAACCCTACACCGCCCCTAATTGAAAAGCTTATAAGGGCCATGGGGAAGCTGTTAAAGAGCACACAGAGAGTCACACTCCTCAGGCCCACACCCAATCACACACTGAGAAGAGCAGGGGGCTCAGGCTCAACTGGGTGTCATAACATTTAGTTAATTAGGTTTTACTAAGGGAAAAATATTCAACTCCATTTTATAAGCTCAGTCAATGTATCAACTTATATAGCTGAATGATGATGATCACTCCCAAATCAGTTCCAGGACTATCAAATTACTCAAAAGAAACAGGTGGATTGTTCCTTCTCTATCGGTTACTAAAGGGAAAGATCCAGGGCAACTCTTTGCTGAGCCCTTGTCATGACTTCCCCTAAAGTTGGTGCCTCTCCTTGTTCGGGCGGCGTTCGGTGGTCGTCGTCAGCGGCTATCTAGCTGCCACCGATTCACGTTTATTTTTACATTTGTTATGTCTTGATTGTACACATCTGGTTCCCATTACATTATTATTATTTCCCTATTTAACCCTCTGGTTCTCATTATGTTTTGTGCGTGATTGTTCCTGGTTTTGTGTTAGGGTTTGTTAAAGTAAAGTAAAGTACATTATTTTACTCAGTTCTGTGTCCTGAGCCTGACTCCGTCCTCACCTCTGCACAACTGACACTTGACAGCCCTGCTGGAAAGATAAATTCACTAACTACAGGCTACTGACATCACATACACACAAACACAAATAGTTTGAATCAAAATTGTTTCCATCATTTCACCAAAAACTTAAATGTCATAACGGTGAATCAATGTGAGAAACTCATTGCAAAAAGTCATATTTTTGTCATCTAACATGGTGACATTGTTTGTTGATTTCACATTGAATTCAGGTTAGTTGACAACCAGGGGTTGGAACAAATTATTTTCCAATCCTTTTGTTCTGAAAAGAACCACATTTTTTGTTGTTGTGAATGTTCTTAACTGACTTAACACTTGAAATGTGATAACGAGGCCTAGACTATCCTTCACTAGCACTGAAAAAGTTCATCATCCTTCTGTAGCTCAGTTGGTAGAGCATGGTGCTTGTAACGCCAGGGTAGTGGGTTCGATCCCCGGGACCACCCATACGTAGAATGTATGCACACATGACTGTAAGTCGCTTTGGATAAAAGCGTCTGCCAAATGGCATATATTATATATTATTATATTATCCATTCTTCTACAGCGATTCCTCCTTCAAAAGTTGCGTCATACTGCGGCAAACCTTGCGTGCTGCCTCAAAATCCTGTGGCTTTAATTTTCAGCCATTTTTTCTGTTACTGCAAGTTATTGCTAGTTTGAACACCAGAGGGCATCTTTGAGAAGCATTTGATAGTCTACCATATTGCAGACACACGGGGGATTGAACCCCGGTCTCCCAAAGGGGAGGAAGGAGTAGGCTGTCCTTGTAAATAAGAATGAGTTCTTAACTGATTTTGTGTTATTTCATAGTTGTGCTTTTCGTAAATTAACTTTGACAAAAAAATACGCACAATCGTTTGTCTCTACATTAACAAACATATTCCTCTCAATTGTACCTTTTAGCTTGACTCGTTAAGATGTTATAACTACTTACATCTGCTTCCCCTGTAATGTTTTGTCAGCCATCTTTGTTGAAGAAAGCCACCAGGGACGGGTGGCTTGCGTCAAATTCGTCATTGGAACCACTCGATATGATTGGTCATATAAAAACCTTGGGACGCAAATGCATAATGAGTGTTCAAACTCCCCCTTGTGTGGGTCTGGAGCAATGAAGCCGTGACACTGGGCACCTCTAAGTCACGCGGTGTAAGCTCGCAACTTTTAAAGGAGGAACCACTGTAAGTACAAATCTCTCTCCCTATCTTCTGAATCAAGCTTGTAACTTCAGTACAGTAGCCTATGCTTTGAAAGGGGAAAGGGGCAGGTAGCCTAATCATCCACAAGCAAAGATTTTCACTTTGCAGGCAGACACTGGAATAAGTTTCTGAGTGACAAAGTGCCTATGCAAAGCTTCACTCTGTTTTATTTCTGTATTTCATACTTTTCCTTCAATTCGCAAGAGGCTGACTGTATCTCACCTGAGAAAGCATCCAAGCGCGGGAAACAGCGTCTGTGTATGTGGGAAACAGCGTCTGTGTATGTGTAACCCATCTTTCTGATGTCTTTCTGATGTCGTCTGGTCAAAAAGAGTATGATATTGTTACCGCCATAGCAGTGAATGCAAAGGAAGCCAATTTGGATTTGGCTTCACACCAATCACTTCACATCAAGCCAAACATAATTTGACAGAAAACAATATTCATTGTTTCATCTTGCTGTGTTGTTGTCCTCCGATGGCTAGCTAGCTAGCTAACATTGGCACTTTTGCTAAATTAGCGAAGGAATGAGATAGGGATTTGGACTTGTAGTTTTACTTCATTCTCCGTACTGGATTCTGATCCAACCATAAATTAATATATTGTGCCTCTGGCCTGAGAGGTTGAAAGTCCAATATGTACACTGAACAAAAATATAAATGCAACCTGCAACAATTTAAAAGACTTTACAGTTCATAAGGAAATTTAAATTAAGTAGGCCATAATCTATGGATTTCACATGACTGGGAGTACAGATATGCATCTGTTAGTCGCAGATACCTAAAAAAAGGTAGGGGCGTGAATCAAAAATCCAGTCAGTATCTGGTGTGACCACCATTTGGTCATGCAGCGCAACACATCTCCTTCGCTTAGAGTTGATCAGGCTGTTTGTTAATTGTGGCCTGCAAAATGTTGTCCCACTCCTCATTGATGGCTGTGCAAAGTTGCTGGATATTGTCGGGAACTGGAACATGCTGTTGTACACGTTGATCCAGAGCATCCCAAACATGCTCAATGGGTGACATGTCTGGTGGGTATGCAGGCCATGGAAGAACAGGGACATTTTCAGCTTCCTGGAATTGTGTAGAGATCCTTGCGACATGCATTATCATGCTGAAACATGAAGTGATGGCAGGGATGAATGGCCTCAGGATCTCGTCACGGTATATCTGTGCATTCAAATTGCCATTGATAAAATGCAATTGTGTTCGATGTCCGTAGCCTATGCCTGCCCATACCATAACCTCACCTCCACCTTGGGGAACTCTGTTCACAATGTTGACATCAACATACTGCTCGCCCACACAACGTTATCTGCCCGGTAGAGTTGAAACCGGGATTCATCTGTGAAGGGCACACTTCTCTAACGTGTCAGTGATCATCGAAGGTGAGCAGTTTCCCACTGAAGTCAGTTACGACTACGAATTGCAGTCAGGTCAAGACCCTGGTGAGGACGACGAGCACGCAGATGAGCTTGCCTGAGAAGGTTTCTGACAGTTTGTGCAGAAATTCTTCGTTTGTGCAATCCCACAGCTGGTCTCAGACAATCCCGCAGGTGAAGAAGCCAGATGTGGAGGTCCTGGGTTGGCGTGATTACATGTGTTCTGCGGCTATGAGGCTGATTGGATGTACTGCAAAATTATCTAAAACAACATTATGGCTTATGGTTGAGAAATTAATATTTACAATTATCTGGCAACAGCTCTGGTGGACATTCCTGCAGTCAGCATGCCAATTAGATGCTCCCTAAAAACTTGAGACACCTATGGCATTGTGTTGTGTGACAAAACTACACATTTTAGAGTGGCCTTTTATTGTCTCTAGCACAAGGTGCACCTGTGTAATGATCGCAATGTTTAATCAGATTATTGCTATGCCACACCTGTCAGATGGTTGGATAATCTTGGCTAAGAAGAAATGCTCACTAACAGGGATGTAAACACATTTGTGCACAAAATTTGAGAGAAATAAGCTTTTTGTGCGTATGAAAAATATCAGAGATCTTTCAGCTCATGAAACATGGGACCAACACTTTACATGTTGTGTTTACATTTTTGTTCAGTGTAGCTAGATGTAGTAGGTTAATGTTAACTATCTGGCTCATCATTGCCCATGAAAGGAAGTTAGGCGAGCAAGCCGAAAAACAGAGGAAGATCACATTGGTATTTCTCTACAGGTAGGGTGAATCAACATGATTTTTCTACTTACGCACACACACACACAGGAAACAATAGTTGTTTAGTAGTCTGAAAATGTTGAAAACATTAACTTGATTGACAATGCTGACTTGTCTAGTTAAAGGTGAAATAAAATAAATAAAAATAAAAGGCAATGTAGCTGTTTGTTACATCCAAAATGCTTTGTGGACTCCATCTGACAGTTGCTCTCCGGTTTTGTGATGAAACAAGTGTGGTTGAATTTATTCAGCCATTGGGTGTGTTCATAAATTCCCTTTGGCTATCTACTCCGATTCCAGAGCACTCTCTGAGTGTGCAAGAGCGCAGAATAACTGATGAATTTACCAACGCTCAACACCAGTTGAATATGGCCAGTGTCAGTAAACATTGACAAAAAAGTGTAATTAAATTGTTGCCAGCAGCACAGTTGCAGTCACCAATGCTCTAGATAACATGAAAACAGCCTAACCAGCTCTACTAGGGGGAGTAAAATGGTCAGAGGTGTACTCTTATTTGTGTCTGGAAGAAGCTAGCAAGCTAGCCAACATTAGCCAGTTAGCTTGGATGCTATTGTGAAGTCAGAAAATGGTCTGAATTTAGGAAAGGACAATCTGACCACACTCTGAATTTACAAACAGCTCACTCTGGCACTCCAGATTGAATTTACGAACACACCCATTGTGTCCTCTTAATGTTTCGGCTGTAGGCCTATATATATCATGGTGGCAAGGCATATGAACTAACAGGTTAAAGAACAAACAACAGTTATCACAACACATCGGTTGTAATATGGCTTCCCCAGAGATTCTACCCATGTACAGCTACTGAGTCTGAACAGCCAAAAAACACATGGACTCAGATATCAAACCACATGAAGGTGGTTTGAAGTCAGATACAAATCTGTCCATGTACCTTGTGTCTGAACGGTCAATTCTTATGGATTTTCCCTCAACTAGTTTTTAGACTGTTATTTGGCATATCTTGTTGCTTGATTGCTGCTTTGTAGACAGTTTACCAAGAACATGTGGTAGCTAACTAGCTTATTAATTGTTTGCAAACAAATTAGTGAATCTGCTAGAAAGCTAAACGGCTAGCTAGCTAGTTAACTACTGTGGCCAAAACTGGCTTGTTTTGAATGTTGGATCATCTTATCCTTCGAAGCTTTAAAAGTGCTCTTACACTATGATTTTGACCATTCGAAGCAACTGTGAAAAGTATATGGCAGGCACTGTTGTCACCTTAGCTTCAAATCAAATCAAATCAAATTATATTTGTCACATACACATGGTTAGCAGATGTTAATGCGAGTGTAGCGAAATGCTTGTGCTTCTAGTTCCGACAATGCAGTGATAACCAACAATTAATCTAACTAACAATTCCAAAACTACTGTCTTATACACAGTGTAAGGGGATAAGGAATATGTACATAAGGATATATGAATGAGTGATGGTACAGAGCAGCATACAGTAGATGGTATCGAGTACAGTATATACATATGAGATGAGTATGTAGACAAAGTAAACAAAGTGGCATAGTTAAAGTGGCTAGTGATACATGTATTACATAAGGATGCAGTCGATGATGTAGAGTACAGTATATACATATGCATATGAGATGAATAATGTAGGGTAAGTAACATTATATAAGTTAGCATTGTTTAAAGTGGCTAGTGATATATTTACATAATTTCCCATCAATTCCCATTATTACAGTGGCTGGAGTTGGGTCAGTGTCAATGACAGTGTGTTGGCAGCAGCCACTCAATGTTAGTGGTGGCTGTTTAACAGTCTGATGGCCTTGAGATAGAAGCTGTTTTTCAGTCTCTCGGTCCCAGCTTTGATGCACCTGTACTGACCTCGCCTTCTGGATGATAGCGGGGTGAACAGGCAGTGGTTCGGGTGGTTGATGTCCTTGATGATCTTTATGGCCTTCCTGTAACATCGGGTGGTGTAGGTGTCCTGGCGGGCAGGTAGTTTGCGGTGAAGCGTTATGCAGACCTCACTACCCTCTGGAGAGCCTTACGGTTGAGGGCGGAGCAGTTGCCGTACCAGGCGGTGATACAGCCCGCCAGGATGCTCTCGATTGTGCATCTGTAGAAGTTTGTGAGTGCTTTTGGTGACAAGCCAAATTTCTTCAGCCTCCTGAGGTTGAAGAGGCGCTGCTGCGCCTTCTTCACGACGCTGTCAGTGTGAGTGGACCAATTCAGTTTGTCTGTGATGTGTATGCCGAGGAACTTAAAACTTGCTACCCTCTCCACTACTGTTCCATCGATGTGGATAGGGGGGTGTTCCCTCTGCTGTTTCCTGAAGTCCACAATCATCTCCTTAGTTTTGTTGACATTGAGTGTGAGGTTATTTTCCTGACACCACACTCCGAGGGCCCTCACCTCCTCCCTGTAGGCCATCTCGTCGTTGTTGCTTGCTACATAACTTCTGATTGATAGGAAGAAGTAAGAGCACCACCACCAATCAGCCTACACCACTGCCAGTGCGCACACCAATCGTTACTATGACAACTAGCTTGGCCACGTCAACTAATGACTGCTGTCTGAAATCCGATTTGGTCACTATAACTTGCTATTTGGACAGTCAGTATTCCTAAATGGATTTGAAAATCTAAACTGATTTGAGCATTAAGCCCTGCAGTGTGAATACGAGTTTATACTCACAACTCGCTTCAATCTAATAGGAGGAACATAATAGATTTGATGGATGAACTCGAGACCATGCATGAGTGCATAGCCTATGCTTGTCGTCATCTGCTTTTCCTCTATGCACATGTTGGTAAAGAAATAAGACAGGTTAAAGCAAATTCTGGCTGTCCTGTTATTTTGTGAAAATTAAGGAGAAAAGCTATTGACTATTATGGACGATTGAGAGGCACTATGTTTCTCTCACCCAAATCAGACTTGAAATTGCGACCTCACGCTTACCGATGTCCTGCAACGCACCCATCAGAAGCGGAAAGAGGTCAAGTCAGCTGATTATCAAACCTGCCCGGATAAGAATTCTTGGCTTGACACGATTGGATAACTGGCGAGCTTGAGTTGTTTACTTTTTTGCGAGTAATATTTCCCCTCTTCTTTCTAACGGTATACGGTTGCAGTAGGCTTTCGTTATTTGTGAAACTGACACACTTCAAAACGGAATGAGTACTACCATTAGCACCCAACGAGGACAGGTAAATATAACGATTAATGTTAGATAACAAGCTATAGAAGCTAGCTAATATTAAATTAGCTAACGAACACGGATAAACACCATTTTAGCTAACGTTAGCTTCAATAATCACTCTTTCATTTTAACCCAAATTGGCCAGATTAGCTGTAGCTAGCTGCAACGTTTTAGTGCAAACAACACCGTAACGTTAGTTAATTTAACAAACGTTAGCTAGCTACAGTAGTTTACTAACTTCAGGCTAGCTTGCTGGGTCGTTTTTACGACAGCCAGCTAATTTAGAAGCCTAAAGTTTGCCAGGTCTCTCTGGATATAGCCATATAGCTAGCTTGCGCTCCTTAGCTAGAGCTTGCCAGGAGCAATAACCACAAAGGCGTAGTTAGCATTCGGCTAACTAGCTATGAAAATGAGCTACTTACTGGGTAAATCTAAAGTCAACTAGCCAGTTATCTAGCTAACTACTTCTTCGATGGGGTTTAATGGCGATTGGTCTCCAATGTTAATGGTCCATTACCGCCTCCAGCTGGACGGGGTATTGAATAAGAAATTAACAAGAAAACATTCCAGGAAAGGGAGAAAACGACATACAAAATAAAACACGTCAACTAAAAAAAAACGTAATACTTCCCCAATCACAGTCCACTCAAAAATACATCCCTGTGATGGGGCTACATACACTGACAGGATTTATTGCATGGCTGTGAAATCACGAAGACAAACGTTCAGCAGCATTCACAATGATTCCAATTTTTTTTAGACGTCTTCTCCACTTGTGCTGTACAGTTTATGACCATTGCAATAAATAATACAAAGTCCACCTTTTTAATATGTAGCATTTCACTATCTCTCGGTTGATGAGAACCCTTCACTGGTTGTGGTGGCTCTACCATTGCTTCTTCCCCCCCGCCACTTGTTCCTTCCAATTTTCTCACCACCTCCAGATAGGAGACACACTGGACACTCTTTACCCTTTCCACCTCATTCTCCTTCACCCTAACAGTGCACTCCAAGAATTCAGGCACATGTTCACCTCCACAATTGCAGAATTTCCCTTCAACTGGCATACGATATTCTTCCCTTCTGCACACACTTGACACAAGACCAAATCTTTTACATTTATGACACTGAAGGGGCTTGTGCACAAAAGCTCTTACAGGGTATCTAGGGAGAGACTCTTTATCAAAGAAGAGTAGCATTGATGATGTTAACTTATTTTCTCCATCCACTATACAGGGCAATCGATGTGCACCAACCACTCCATCAAAGTCTTCAGTTATATCCTCTGCCCTTATTTCTTGCGCCACTCCAGAAATAACCCCCTTGATAGGCGTCCTGCTATGGAAATCCATGCAGGATACATTCCACTCCGATATCTTTTTGACTCTTAACACATGCTTCTAACACACGCTTCTTCTGCTCCACAGACACAAACAAATCTAAACAAGACCACTTATTGTGACTCACCAACTCCATACTTTCTTCCAACACATTCCATATTTAAATGGATTTCCCAAGTAGCAATGATCCAAAACCCTGATTCGGACCAAAAATGAGTCTAGTGGTTTCCTATTTTCCAACATAGAAACGAGAAGTAAAGCTCTTTTTCTTCACCACTGTAACCCACTCATTCTCACTTTCTGTACTATTAGTTTCACTCGACTCACTAGCAGTTTCAAACAAAACCTCAGTTTCTGCGATCTTCCGTCTAGCTAACTACTGTATTCACAGGAGTTGATTGTGTCCCCCCTCCCCAGACACGATCAGGACACGCAGATTGAAATATCAAAACCAACTCTGAACCAACTATATTAATTTGGGGACAGGTTGAAAAGCATTAAACATTTATGGCAATTTAGCTAGCTAACTTGCTATTGCTAGCTAATTTGACCTGGGATATAAACATTGGGTTGTTATTTTACCTGAAATGCACAAGTTCCTCTAATCCACAGATAAAAGGGTACAAGTTTTTCTAGTAATCTCTCCTCCTTCAGGCTGCTTCTTCAGACTTCATATGGCGGTTGGCAACCAACTAAGGTGCATTGTCACTACTGACTTAATTGTGGACCTCAGTTCATCTTTCAATCACCCACGTGGGTATATGCTCCTAAAATCCAATTAAGAGATGGCACGTGGTATATGCTCCTAAAAAACAATGAGAAGATGGGTGAGGCGGGACTTGCAGCGCATTATACGTCACAAATAGAACCAAGTTCTATTTAGCGTCTGGCTACGCAGACGCTCGCTAGCAGTGTGTGTGCAATGATTGAATAACATGTATTTGGACATTTTATTTTGCAATGCACGTGACGCGAGCGGAGTGGTCAGCATGTGAGGCAAATGGCTGTAGCTTGCGTCTATATGGCCAGTTTAGCTAACGTTACTTGCTTGAGTTTATCAGGACACAGCTAAACCAGAGTCCTCTGTTAGCCATTTGAGCTGAAGCCTAGGCAGGAGGTATTAAGCAACATTTTACTGAACTACCCCTATAGGGCAGTGATGGAGAGGCAGAGATGAGCAAGATCTGATGATGTTGGACTGGTTTCCCAGACTGATTAAACCCTCACACTTTTTGTCCAATAACTGAAGATAGGGTGGTCATATTGTTATGATATTTTCAAATAAAATGTAATGTATAAAATTAAAAAGCCATATTATGCGAATGTGGCACTTAATACACAAATTAGTCCATAGGAAAACACAATTACAGTAAATAAATCCCAATCATTTAAAGTAGGGATTGTCATATTAACAAATCTTAATGTTTAATGCAAAACAGAGTTTGTAACAATTTATGAAATTAGAACAACTTTTTGTACGATTTATAAAAATGTGATACTTAATATGCTAATTGACTGAAAATACAACAAGTTAAGACCATTCATTTAAACTAAGGTGGTCATTGTTAACATATATTGATGTTTTATGCAGAACTGGGAGTTTACACTGAGGAGTATTACCCTGACAACACCGCTCGCATCGCGAAATAAATGTAGAAATCCATATTATTCAATTATTGCACCCACACTGCTCGCGTGCATCAACGAGCGTCTGCTTTGCCACGGGCTAAAATAGAAGTCCTTTCTATTTGTGACGCAGATCGCGCTGCAAGTCCAGCCTCTTCCATCTTCTCATTGGTTTATAGAAGCAGGTACCCACATGCCATCTCCTCATTGGTTATACCCACGTGGGTGACTGAAAGACGAATGAGGTCGGTGGCGGTAAAGCACCTAATATATGAAAGTTGCCAATCGCAATATAAACTTCATAGAAAAAAAAGCCTGGAAGGAGGAGAGGACTAGAAACGATTCGGTTGACTGTTTTATGTGTGGATTAATTGTCAGAGTAGAGGACCAAGTGCATTTCAGGTAAAATAACAACTCAATGTTCATATCCCAGGACAAATTAGCTAGCAACAGCAAGCTAGCTAAATAGGACAAATTAGCTAGCAAGTGCTAGCTAAATTGCCATAAATGTTTAATGCTTTTCGACCTGTCCTCAAATTAATGTAATTGGTTCAGAGTTTGTTTTGATATTTTAACCTGCCGTCGTGATCACGTTTGGTGTGGGGGGACCAAATAAATGTATGCATTGTTGTGCACGATGGCGCACGCACGCAGCTGGTTTGGGTTCTTTGTAAGGTGGAGCCCATGCGTTTGTGTACACACACACACACACACACACACACACACACACACACACACACACACACACACACACACACACACACACACACACACACACACACACACACACACACACACACACACACACACACACACACACACACACACACACACACACACCAGGGGTGTCAAGAGTACATGTAATTGGGATTAATACAAAAAGCAGGCTTACTATTTAGTATTTACCAATTAGCAACTGTTAGGCGGTTTATATCACAGTTATGTTGGATTTAGTTGTCCAACTGAAGAGGCCTAAAGTGCCAAATATTAGGCCCAACCCTGTGCCACCTGCACACACAGCATCCCCACACATATTTCTCAGAATCTTCACACAGCACCCACCAACACATACACACCACGTCACACATAGTGAGAAGTGTGTGCCTGTGTTAGGCTAAGTCTGAACTGTTACACAGAAATCTATTAGTCTAATAACATAGCTTACTTCTAAGGTAGGCCTACGCCTGAGTTGGGTTATATCGCAATGTTATTTTTTGGTTTTTGATCATTTTCTCTGTCGAAGGGAGGATAAACTGCACCATTTCCAACCAATGATTAGCCTAGACTCAGAAGAGACAGTGAGCTACCTGCTAGCCAGCTGCACAGAAAGATAGATGGGACACATTTTCAATTCACTTAGCTATGTTGTTATCGGTTGTAGGCCTGTCGCCGCTGAATTCTTGTAGTTTTACTTGAAAGAATAAAACCATTCATCACAAAAATCGCTAGTAGCATAATGCTGCCTCTCGCCCCAGTTGCCTCAGGGAACAGTGTCAAGGACTCCCACACATCTAGCACTCATCATGGGGGTGGGGGAACAAGAATTTGGAGCAATCCCTGACAGCCCATACATTAAATTGTAGCTATGATACAATGTTGACAATTTGGTGACTTTGATTTTTTTAATTTAACCTTTTATCTAGGCAAGTCAGTTAAGAACAAATAGTTATTTTCAGTGATGGCCTAGGAACAGTGGGTTAACTCCCTTGTTCAGGGGCAGAACAACAGATTTTTACCTTGTCAGCTCGGGGATTAGATTTCGGTTGCAAGTTCAACACTCTAACCACTATGCTACCTGCCGCCCGGTTCTCTATAGATTTGATGGCATTTAGCATATTTTCCCAATCAATTCTACCGAAAACAAGAGTGGGAGAAGCTGTCTGCAACAGAAGTCACATCAGAGGCACAAGGGGAGGGGGTTTGCTCCGGGAGAGGGGGCGAAAATGCTTCGTCAGGGACCGCAGCTGTGCCGCAAGGCAAAACGTCAACTAGCGACAAATCAAGGAGCCGATAGTTAATCTCACTGAAAAATAGTTGCCAACACTGGCTATGACGCTCTACTTTGTAACCTGTTATGTTTTTTTGGTGTATCTGAGGAAAACATGTAATGATAGACCCAAAATAATATAGTTTTACCTTATATTTCAGTCCAAGGATGTCCAATACTCATGAAACACCCTCAGGACTTTCCAATACTTCTTAGCAATAAAATGTCACACATTACTCTGGTAGGTTGAGGAATACTTACACCAAGAGCAAATATGAACAAGCTGATTTTGCGGGTTTCACAAAAAGAGCTGCCCCACACAATTCTCAGCATGGCACTTGCTTTAGATTTCGACTCATAAATATCATAACATACAGTATTGGGATTTTTAGACATTGTTAACAACTGCCACATTAATGTTTTTAAATGATTCATGTATTTTGACGACCACATTATTGACATTTGGTGAAAGTATATTTGTTTACTCCTGTTCTTTGTAGAATTCTCACATAGCGTCCATTAACCTGTCTAGGTCTAGCGTCCATTAACCTGTCTAGGTCTAGCGTCCATTAACCTGTCTAGGTCTAGCGTCCATTAACCTGTCTAGGTCTAGCGTCCATTAACCTGTCTAGGTCTAGCGTCCATTAACCTGTCTAGGTCTAGCGTCCATTAACCTGTCTAGGTCTAGCGTCCATTAACCTGGCTAGGTCTAGCGTCCATTAACCTGTCTAGGTCCTAGCGTCCATTAACCTGTCTAGGTCTAGCGTCCATTAACCTGTCTAGGTCTAGCGTCCATTAACCTGTCTAGGTCTAGCGTCCATTAACCTGTCTAGGTCTAGCGTCCATTAACCTGTCTAGGTCTAGCGTCCATTAACCTGTCTAGGTCTAGCGTCCATTAACCTGTCTAGGTCTAGCGTCCATTAACCTGTCTAGGTCTAGCGTCCATTAACCTGTCTAGGTCTAGCGTCCATTAACCTGTCTAGGTCTAGCGTCCATTAACCTGTCTAGGTCCTAGCGTCCATTAACCTGTCTAGGTCCTAGCGTCCATTAACCTGTCTAGGTCTAGCGTCCATTAACCTGTCTAGGTCTAGCGTCCATTAACCTGTCTAGGTCTAGCGTCCATTAACCTGTCTAGGTCTAGCGTCCATTAACCTGTCTAGGTCTAGCGTCCATTAACCTGTCTAGGTCTAGCGTCCATTAACCTGTCTAGGTCTAGCGTCCATTAACCTGTCTAGGTCTAGCGTCCATTAACCTGACTAGGTCTAGCGTCCATTAACACCATATCAATGGTGTGTCCGTGAAATCGCTGCATATTGTGACCCATTTCTTCCTCTAGTGTGGTTTACCGGTCCTCACTCTTACAATTCCTCTGCTCGTTTTGTCTTTTTAGGTATACATTGGGGAGTTGCCTCAAGACTTCCTGCGTATTACTCCCACCCAGCAGCAGCAACAAGTTCAGTTGGATGCCCAAGCAGCGCAGCAGTTGCAGTATGGGGGATCCCTGGGCACTGTAGGACGGCTTAGCATCACTGTAGTGCAGGTAAGGCGTTTTTAATTGTGCATCTGCTTGGTCTTTCCCTATAGTCAAGACTTATTGTGGAACACAAGGTTATTAATGCAGTGGGAATGTTTTCCTGTGAATCACTGTTATGTCCCTCTTTTCTCCAGGCCAAGCTAGCTAAAAACTATGGCATGACACGCATGGACCCTTACTGCAGGGTCCGACTAGGGTATGCTGTTTATGAAACACCCACAGCCCATAATGGTGCCAAGAATCCACGATGGAACAAAGTTATCCAGTGCACTGTCCCACCTGGAGTAGACTCCTTCTACCTGGAGATCTTTGATGAGGTGAGAAAGAAGGAATTAGGGGGCGGTGGGTGAGGAAGATCGTAACATGACTTATTGGCTCGACAACTAGTCATGTCTGGAGTTATTGATAGCAATCTACTTTGAGTGTTTCTTCTTGATGATCATCCTTGATTTTAGGGACAAGTTACTGATTTGAGGTGTTTGTGCTGGTCACTTTTCCAGAGGGCATTCTCCATGGATGACAGAATTGCATGGACACACGTCACCATCCCAGAAGGCCTGAGAGAGGGCAGTGTGGTTGATGAGTGGTACAGCCTCAGTGGCAGACAAGGCGATGACAAGGAGGGCATGATCAACCTGGTCATGTCTTATGCTGTGAGTTCATAAAACAAAAATGCTCACATTGTCATTGTAGGACAGTTTGAAAGTGATTGATTGATATTCCTCTTGGCTCTCATGCTTTCAGAACATGCCAGCAGGTATGCATATGTCTCCACCCGTTGTCCTCATGCCCACAGTCTATCAGCAGGGGGTAGGATACGTACCCATTGCAGGTGAGTAAAATCATACTGTGATGTAGTGTTAGGTTGAATGTTTGATACAATAATCCAAAGAGACTCCAAGAAAACTCAAGCTAGATTAATTCACCTCACTAGGTGTTGCAGCTGCAAAAGCACACATACCGGTCATAACACGACTACAGGCTACTGCAATCCACTAGATAATTACACTCCTCATACACAAAGAGCCTAAATCTAACACTACTTTTGATCTCTAAGAATATATAAAAACTGTATATTCATATTCAGAGTATATAAAACAGTAAAGATACAAGACAGTGTTATAGAACAGTAATTATGATCTATCAGCTCGAACTCCATCTGCTCTATTCCACCCTTATGGAATCATTCTTGCCCTCAGAGACCCATTTCCCTCTTCCCAAATACAATGCACATAGATCTTTCCATCTAACCCATAACATAATAATTACTACTGCTAGGCTAATTATACAATTATAAACAGATTAAAACGGGTTCAAGTCAGTCTTCAACTGTAGGAAATCTTGGACAGAGACACTGCAGCCATCTAAGGCCCAATTCTATTTTGATTGCTAGTCTACTTTCCAAATGGAAGTGGTCATAGCTTGCCTTATGTAAGTGAAACTAAAGGACGAAATAGACCACGCCTCTGACTGACCACAGAACATTGTCATTTTCTGTTTTCTGACTATTGTACATGTAGAATCGCCACTGCTCATCGGCACCCAGCAGGTGATCTACTTACTGTGCAAGGCTGATGTTTATTAGTGTGTGTTGCCCTTAAGAACTGCTGACCTGTTTTAAATTATATGAGATTAATAGGAGATTGTTGCTTACCCATTTCTCTCTGGTTTGCTCTTCTCAGGAGTGCCCACTGTATACAACCAGGGAATGGTGCCCATGGGTATGCCTGCAGCACCCACAGTCGCCCCACAAGAGGCTCCCTGTAGCGAGGAGGATCTTAAGGCACTGCAGGACATGTTCCCCAATCTGGACAGGGAAGTGATCCGCACTGTAATTGAGGCCCAGCAAGGTAACAAGGACGCCGCCATCAACTCTCTGCTGCAGATGACAGAAGAGCTGTAACAGTGGAGCCACAAATAAATCCACTGTGGCTGCCAGAACATTGCCCATTCACAGCAACAGCACCCTGCACAGTCTGTAAATATGCACTCAGGCCTGCGAGCTCTCAACTGTCACTCACACTAAATAAAATCCAGCTGTTTTTTTTTTTTTACCATAAGCAGATGTCCATATCTGAGGTGTCACACATGTATACATCTGTATACATTACCATCTGTATTATGAAACAATGTATAGCTTTGTTCCCAGTCCACATCTGGGATTGGGACATTGGTTTACCTATTGATAAGTGCTGTGATGGCTGGTTGGCTTCTCAATGTTACATTCCACTTCACTCAGAATGGGTTATGTACAATTGATGTTGATGCAGTGCTACTGTATGTGGAATAAAGAAAGGAATTGATCCTGCAGAAGCTTTAGATCTTTATGAAAGTAGTTTTTGTGAGACATTGTTGAGAGCTCCCTAACCTGTCTTCTCTGTATATGTGTATTGACCAGTACTGTCCTGAGCCGATCTGTATTTGATTGAGATTGATTGCTATATATCAATCAATCTGTATAAATATAAATATAGTTATATATATATATTCAAAATATGATAAATTATGAAGACGAGATGTAGGTATGCAGCGGTTCAGAGCAGAAAGCGGACTTATCACAATATAACAAACCACGATGACTTAGGACAAGTGAAAATTCCCACATAGCCACACAGCCAATGCCTATCAACCTCTCAAATGTTGAGGTTCATTTGCCACCATTCCACTCTACTTTGGATAATGCCATATGATTTTGTACTTCTCCAACCAAAAATGCCTCGGAATGTTTCAATATCACTGGTCAGTTGTTTAGTAAGAGTGGGTAACTATGGTTGAAGAATATATAATGGTAATCCAATATCAAATAATGACACGGTAATACAAAATGATTGAATGCAGTGAAGAAATAAACATATTATTGATATCATCCTTTCCCATCACCCTATCTGAATTCACAGGTTTTTATTTCAAACCGTTATAGGCTGTGAAAATCCCTGCTGGTTTAATAAACAAAATTGTGTGCACAGCCCAATACCATGATATTCAGAAAATTGTTGGTATGACTATCTTACAAATTAAATGTAATGCCCTACCACTACCATATATAGGCCCACACATAGAGTGGAGACTTGTAAAGATCCATTGACATGAGGTATTGAATGTTGCCCCCCCCCCCAAAAGGTCTGATTTTAACATGGGGTTTTCATTTTCTATTTGTATAAGCTTAATCTTCAAAGATGTGCATATATTTTTCCAAGGAAAGATCCTCTGTTTTGGTGTGGTTCATTAAAGAAAGTATATAGTGCATTTCTTTATGCTTAGGCCATCTCCATGAGTGTCATACAGTATGTAAAAAATACTTCTTGTTTAAATTTAAAAGACCCAATTCTGGGCACTTGTGTTTGATTTAGCACTCTATCCCCTCTTGATTTAACACATTCCTCTAACTTTCACTTTTGTGAAGACACAGCAAGCACTTTCATTTGAAATATTAGGTTTTCTTCTCTGTTTTCCCACATGTCCCATTCTCATAGACATATTTTGAACATGATTGTGTCTAGTTTAGCCAGACATTTGTATAATCCCTAACACTTCCAACATTTAGCCATTCTACTTGTTGGTGATAGTCCATAAGTAAATGTACCTTCCTAAGATAAAGAGACCATGACATTTATTTCACTTTTACAGTCCTTTTAGATAGATCAATGTGCACAAGGATGTTCAAAGGCACTCTAGCAGAAGTTAGGAAGGTTGTTCTGATTCTGTTGCAATGGAATGGCAAGGGTACGTGCTATAGCAGTTTATCTGGTTTGAATGTACAACACTTTTTTGGCATCAAATTATGTTTGCAATTTGACATTTGCTTTTGTTTCTTTTACTCATGACACATTATGGAAATAAATGTTTTATCTGCACGTGTTTGGTCTTGTAGTGTAGATCTCATCCTGGTTTGTTTGCTATGCCATTTTTGGACTTGATGATTGAAATATACCATAGACTTTTGAAGAATATCAGTTAAAAATGACTCATGAGCTTAGTTCAACTGCCATAACCCAAAATATAAGCTTGTTTTACATCTTTGTAAACAATGAAATAGTTAAACGCTGTATAGACTCAAAACATGATTAAGGCCAACATTTAATCCGGACTATGGAACATCTGTGTTACAGCGCAATTGACATATAAAAGTCATTTTCGATTGAGCCGACATGTGCTGCGTTTACCGTTAATGTGGTCTCTGCGATCACTGGAACATTGCCTTTAAAATGTGCATATAGTGGACAAAACGTGATTGGATTGAATCTGGCCCTTAAACTATAATTTTGTACTCATGGATGGTACATCAATAGAGACAGTCTGAACTGCAGATTGCCCCTTTAAACCTCACCATGTTGTCAATGATACAAGAACATCACTACCCTATTCTAGCTACATATTTTATTATACCTTTACTATCTTGTGACTTACTGCTTGGCAAGTTTTGTTGCGTCAATATATTTTCAAAAGTCACTAGTAGCTAGCTACAAGTAATTGCCAAAATAATAGAAAAATTTGAGTAAATGAGGGTTCTGGTGGCTCTGTTATGGTGTGGTGCATTTTCCTGCCATGGTTAATGACCACTCAACCCATAGCGCAGTGGTATTCACATTATTTCAGCGCAAACCCCACATTTTTTCAGCCAGATTTTTACATCAACAAATAACCTTATATTCATTGTATTTTCAAAATGAAGAAAAAAACCTATTTACTTAAAATATTATCTTTCAAATTATCTTTCTCGAAAACATTTGTATATCGTTGGTATGCTATTGGTACGTTTCTCGAAAACATTTGTATATCGTTGGTATGCTATTGGTACGTTTCTCGAAAACATTTGTATATCGTTGGTACCCTATTTTTTTGTTGTTGACATTTTGGCGACCCCACTGCAGTTCTGTCGCAACCCTGACTTTGAATACCACTGCCCTAGAGGGCAAGATAAACACCAGTACAGTACAAACACAACCATTCTGAGTGCTCACCTTCAATTTCTGATGAATAATTTCTATCCACAGGGCACGAGTGGTCCCTGAATTGTTTGATGAGCATAAAAACTATTTAAACCATAAGCCATGGCCGTCTCAGTCACTAGATCTCAACCAAATTGAACACTTATGGGAGATTCTGAATCAGCGCCTGAGACAGCGTTTTCCACCACCATCAACAAAACACCACATTATGAAATGTCTCTTGGAAAAATGGTGTCGCATCCCTCCAGTAGAGTTTCAGACACTGAGAATCTATGCCAGGGTGCATTGAAGCTCTTCTGGCAGCTCCTGTTGGCCCAATGCCTTATTAGGACACTTTATGTTGTTACTGTTATTTTGCCAGTTACCTGTACATACTTCTAAGTAGCATACTGTTACTGTTATAATGTTCACTGTGAATAGCTTGAAGGATTGTGAGAATTGCTGAAAGAGCAAAGCAACATGCAGAAGCACATGATGTTGCTGTTGTTTATTAATCACTACAAATGAGAAAAGAGATTACCCACTACATTTATCATAGAAAATACATTCATTCTACAATGAAAGTATAAGAACATAATAGTAAGTGTTGCCGATTGTGGAAATACACTGACATGACAGATTTAAGTAAAATGTTACAAGAAAACAAATTTGGAGTAAAACATTCAATGTCATGAGGATAATTCCTATATCAGTGTGCATGTTGTCTCCCTAGACGTTTAGCGCCTCCTTCCGGGCTTTCTCGTCGTACCCGGGGCGGCGGTCATTTTTGCATCACAGTCTGTGACATGACATCCGCACGACTCCACGTGGATGTAGGAGTGCTTGACCTTTGACCCATCAGGGCAGAGCAGCTCCACCTCTTTCTGGCTAGTGGTCGCCTCTTGGCAGCAGGAGCAGTAGTGCATCATGGTGTTCGCCTCTGCTGAGTACCTGCACATTCACAGAAACACAAGACAAGTTGAAAAGAGGGCTTGAATTCCCTGGGTTGTCTTGACAAGATGAGCACAGGAGCAATAAGTAAGTCAAATTGGCTTCTAGTTCATAAAGGGCACACTAGACAGTGAATAGGTGATGACTGACTGGGGTCTGCATGACATTGACTAGTGCTGCGTTCAATATCCATAGTACTTACATGGAAGAGGTTCCACAGTCTCCTGAGCAGGAATTGATCTCCACAGGCTCAGCGGTCACACAACCACTGATGACAATGCTAGTGGTGGTGTACTTCATCTCACAGACATTCCTGCGTTCTGTGCCTGGTCAGGAAAGATGCATCAAGAGTTATTGTTTGAAACAGTATGACAGTAGATGAAGCAGAAACAGCCAACATATACATTTTTGGCCAGTATGTAGGCACACAATGTTTCCTGTTGGTCTTATTTTGGTGACATAGCATGCTATTATTAACCTGTAGATAGGTGGTTATTAGGAATGCTTTGGCTGGACGTGTTACTTACAAGTCTTGCAGCATCCATTTGCATCTGTCTTTTCTGTGCCCTGCAGTGAAAAATAGGAGAGATGATTTATAAGCAGTAGATTGTATACATGTGAGCTCCCTTCCATTCTAAATGTTACTGAAACATCTATCTCTATGACCCAAGAGTGCTAGGAATGATAGTAACATTCTGAGTGAGAAAGGGAAACAGTGTAACTTCAGTGTTGATTGTCCCCAAGACGGAGGTGAGATAGGACATAAACTCACTGGGACACAGATCTCTGGGCTGAAATCAGGGCACACAGTCTTCACCTCGACTGGTATATATTGGTCATCATTTTTGTCACACGTGTACATCACACATTTGTCACCAGGTGGTGACCATGTTTCGTTCACCTGTCGCACAAGGAGAAGAAGATGAAGAATTATGATGGAGTTTCAGATCATGCAGACAGATTATGCATCCTCATACACTCTTGTGGTACTTACCTGCATAGTGTGCTTGGTCTTATCTGGCATATTAACCACACAGCTTGTCTGTACACATTTCCCACAACACTGACCAGGTATGGCCTGATACTGGAAGCCCTAATACGAGCATGGAGAGTATATTAGTCAATCATTGGTAACCTACTTCATAATCCTCCAGAGTAGGCTACTGCAAGTTTCTTATAAATACGTGAATCCATGTATCATGTTTGTTAAGAGAGACATGACTACCTGTGAACATGTAGTGTTGCAGGAGATATTTGTGCACACAATATTGTTGAGCTTGGTACTAGGATCCATGGTCGAGCTGCAGATACAATTCTCACATGTTCCTTTAGGAACTTCAGCACCAGGCTGGAGTGGAAGAGAGAGACACACGTTATAATCCACAATAACAGACTGTTTGAATAGAGGAGGGTCAGAGTGCAAAGGGAGCAGTTCTATAGTAGAATGCATCCAATTATGAGGGCAGTAAACACAATACAGCTTATCTCAAGCTATGTGTGTGGGTGTCTTTCAGAAGCTTGTTGAATTTAATTTCTTTGAAATTATTTATTCTCACCTGGTACTCAATGTTATTGTAGACACATACACCCTTAGGAACTGAACAGACACACATTGAGAAGGAATCAGTCAGTGATACCAGTGATTCATGTCATAGTTAACACAAACGTAATTCAAACCAGTGATACCTGGGAATTACAAAGTCAATGAACTAACTAAACCGCTGATGAAGAAAATCAAAGGGTCTTACCACAGGTATACTCTGGACAGCAGCTTGAGTTGGATGTGCTTATAATTGCCTCCCACCCTAGCTGGCAGTCCATCATGACTTTGGGGCAAAGCAGTGCATCACACTCTGTTACAGAGGTGACCAATGAGAAGTGATTAAAAGACACGCCGATAGAGGGTCAAATAACCCCTATGACCCTACACAACACTTCAGATGATCTTGGTCTAGTACTGTATGAATAAGAGTTGGCTTTCTAATGTTTTACCGAAGGGTCTGTTCCATCACTCACCACATGTATATTTCTGGCAGCAGCCTTCTGTCTTGTTCACCAGTCTGGAACCAGTCTCATTGCAGATGGGTGTGGCTGGTGTGGGGCAGGTGATAGGCTGGCACTGGACAATCACGGAGTCCATGTCACAGGTGCACTGCTGGCAACCACTCTCCCATGTATCACCAGGCTTAATGGAAAAACAGGGTAATGTCAGGTCAATACATAGATAGAAAAGACAAACTCAAATATTGTTGTTCTGCAATGAACTGGATTTAACCATGGCAGTTAAGATGAACCATCATTAGGGGAGAAGGAATGGGTTGGAAGCGGTTATTCAGAGATTAAACATTTTCTCGTCTGTTCTTTGGAAGGAATAAAGAGGACGACCTATCAATGAAAAGTATCCATCCTAAGTATGTGAGTTTCCCTGACTCACGTGAAATGCATCTCATGATATGTCTATGTCAGAATGAATATCTGGAGAATATTTAGATGGAGGAAATTCTTACCATTTGGGGGTTGCCATCAGGTCCGGTGCAGCCTGAAAATAAATACAGGGTGTGTTTAAAATGTTTGTAGTTGGGGTCAAGTTCTTCACACCTCCACATTTTTTAACTATTCCATTACAAATAAAGCCAGTAAACCGTGATTCATGCTGAATTCAACTTTTTAAAGTACAGAAATGTCTAATTATTATATTGATAGCTACCTGCAAAATGACCCATAACCCATTCTTACCACAGGAGACCACACAAGTATCAGAGTAGGTGCTGAACAAGACGGTTTTAGATGGACAGAAGCAACCCTCCTTCGTCTTATTGATCATTTGGGTTTGGTTGTTCAAATACTTCTCATTATATCTGCGTACAAAATAGGTTTGGGATTATACAGGAGATCATTTATTTAAAAGAATATGAAGGAAATTCATATGACATCCAATCAGACTAAAGCTTACCTGGTATTACATGTTGGTTCAACTGCTGGACCACATGGCATGTACACCTTCGTGGCTGGGCATGTATGCTCTGCAGGACAAAAATAGGTCACAGTTATGCTAAACACCGGCAAAAAAATGTTTTAAGTCGCTGCCTATGAATTTGTGGCATAACTACTATGCTTGGATTCATAGCTCACCACATTCTCCATGGGTGAACTTCCTCCATTCAATGCAGATCCCTTTATTTGCACATTCAGATGCATACGCCTCCAGACTAGAGCAGCTAGAATTAGCATTGTAGCAGACATCTGATCTACAGGCCTGAACGAAGGCATCAGGAGAAACCACTTTA
The DNA here is from genome assembly GCF_021184085.1 of Oncorhynchus gorbuscha. Lineage (NCBI taxonomy): Eukaryota > Metazoa > Chordata > Actinopteri > Salmoniformes > Salmonidae > Oncorhynchus > Oncorhynchus gorbuscha. Next base: position 20,564,733 of record NC_060177.1, on the reverse strand, counting down.
TGGCATTCCTCAAAGACCCTTCGACAGAAAAGGACATAGTGATTTAGAGAGATGCATGGAGTGCAACCTTTAACCAGAAATGCCAATGGAACAGTACCTGTATTATGATAGAAACAAGTTTCAAATACAAGCAAATTAACATGACAGAAAATGTACATTACAATTGATAAAACACATTAGGAAGTGAATGATCATTTAGCCATTCCCATTGTGTGCTTGTTCCCTTTCTCGGACTTAGTTTGATATGTTCCTTACTTGCTGTTCATGATTTCACAAACGGCTGTCTTGCAGGGGGTAGGTGATGTGCTTGGGGGTGGTGCTGTTGGAGGAGTTGGACAGTCCTGGTTTGGAATAAGCCACTGGCTAGCTGCGACTGAGCAGCTCTGTATCTGACCATTAGGTGACTGGCAGTCATTCTTCTGGGAATTATCACAGGTACCTTAAAAAATAGGGATATTGCATAGTGTAAAACCTAGTTAGCAAGGCCAGGCCATAGTTTTTTTGTTGTATGCAATTTCTATAGGTTGGTCTCGATAGGAGCATCTACAGACAGTTTGAAACTGTGAAATGTATATTGACCCTCTTTTATAATACTCACCACACTGGCCCTCTGTGCTGCTTTGGAAGAGGGAGTAAGGAAGGTTGATGCTAAATGATGACCCCTTGTAAGACACCTGAATCTTAAGATCAGTGATCTCCAGCACGACTTCCACACCAGTACTTGTTAGAGCAATGTCACCCATTCTGTAAGCTGGGTAGATTCGTTTACTGTTGACATATACCTGCATTTGTGCAAAAATGGATACACATTTAGATGGTTGAGTCATGTGTTATCTTGAAAGTAGTAACATGACAATATTAACCCCGTTATTGGTTTTCATTTAAAGTTATGGGATTTGAATAATGCATGAAAACGCAGCAGCATAGAAAAATACAAGCAATGGGAATGACATTTTTTAAATAGTTACCACGTTTTCTGTTGTGTCACCAGATCTCTGCTGGGTAAGAATCACTTCATAGGAATTGTAGTGAATGATAAGGGACTGAGGACAGAATCCACTGTCTGCGTTTCCACAGTAGTGATTATCAACAATAATGGTAAGGTTGTATTTGAAGTTGATTTCTTTCACTAAGATGTATGAGCAGTTCTCCTGGAAATTGTAATATACTCCGTCAAATGTCATGTAGTGAGATCCACCCCATCCACTGCATACACCTGCAACATGTTAAAATATGAGTTGATAATGATCTAAGATATTGACAGAGGACAATGAAAACTAATGAGCATTAATGTCTTATTTTCACTCAGATTGTTGGGTTGTATGTTGTCACTTACATTCACATTCATACATAAAGCAGCATCCAGTTGAATCATAGACCTTGACAGGTGGACGACCATTCTCACACTGTAGTGGCTCCACTGGCTTGCATTTTACTGGTAGCTGGACAACAATACCGTCCTGGCAAATTGCTGTGGTACAGCTATTCAGCTGCCAAGACTCTCCATTCTGCCATTGATTTGATAAGGGAAAGCAATTACTCAAACATTCACACACAGGGTTGAACACACAAGCATTACACCACAAAGACAAATATACCCATTCACCCATTTTATTATTAAAAACCTTATTAAAATGACCTTTCTTGGTGGCTGAATGCTAGTGCAGTCTGGGGAGGATTGAGTTGTTGGTGGTGTGGTCGTTGTCTCTTCTGACGTTGTGGGTGAAACAGTGGGTGGTGTAGAGGAAGGACATGGATTTGATTCCACTTCAACTTGACACGTTGCTTTGCAGTAAGCGGTGAAGCACCACCCTGAACCATCAGTCACATTATACACTAGGTTCCCTGATTGTTAAGAAAGGCAAGTGTTACAACATTTCCTTTTACAAATGAAAATTAATTAAAAGATTAGTGAAATTAAATTGATTTTGATTGTCTAAATGACATTTATAACATGTTACCTGGTAGATATTGTGTCCCATTAACAATGCACATACACTGGCTGGTGGTGACTACTTGTGATGTTGATGTAATAATCACTTGTGGCGATGTTGAAGGATTTCTTGTTGTTTCTAATGGGCCTGTGATGACAACTGGCTCTGTTGTTTCTGTACTTGTTGTTGAAGGCTGTGATGTCAAAGTTACAACTTCAGCAGTTGTGGAATATGTCATTGGGCCTGTGGTGGCTTCTTTAGGTGGTTTTGTAGATGTAGTTGAAATTGTCTCAGTTGTGGTTTCTTCAACTGTTGTCGTTACACCTGTGGTAGGTGTAGTTACCTCTGTTGTTGTTGTTAAAGTAGTGGGATTGGATGTAATGACAACTGGCCCTGTTGTTTCTTCACCTGTTGTTTTGGGCTGTGATGTTGAAGTAGATCTTTCAGCAATTACAGTGGTGGAAGTGGTTGTTGGGCCCGTGGGGACTTCTTTAGGTGGCTTTGTGGCTGTAGATGAAATTGTCTCGGTTGTGGTTTCTTCAACTGTTGTCGTTCCACCTGTGGTAGGTGTCGTTGTTGTGGGTGCAATTGTTGTTGTTGTTAAAGTAGTGGGATTGGATGTAATGACAACTGGCCCTGTTGTTTCTTCACCTGTTGTTGTGGGCTGTGATGTTGAAGTAGAGGTTTCAACAATTACAGTGGTGGAAGTTGTTGTTGGGCCAGAGGTGACTTCTTTAGGTGGTTTTGTAGATGAAATTGTCTCGGTTGTGGTTTCTTCAACTGTTGTTGTTCCACCTGTGGTAGGTGTCGTTGTTGTGGGTGCAATTGTTGTTGTTGTTAAAGTAGTGGGATTGGAAGTTATGACAACTGGCCCTGTTGTTTCTTCACCTGTTGCTGTGGGCTGTGATGTTGAAGTAGAGGTTTCAACAATTACAGTGGTGGAAGTGGTTGTTGGGCCCGTGGGGATTTCTTTAGGTGGCTTTGTGGCTGTAGATGAAATTGTCTCGGTTGTGGTTTCTTCAACTGTTGTCATTCCCCCTGTGGTAGGTGTCGTTGTTGTGGGTGCAATTGTTGTTGTTGTTAAAGTAGTGGGATTGGAAGTTATGACAACTGGCCCTGTTGTTTCTTCACCTGTTGTTGTGGGCTGTGATGTTGAAGTAGAGGTTTCAACAATTACAGTGGTGGAAGTTGTTGTTGGGCCGGAGGTGACTTCTTTAGGTGGTTTTGTAGATGAAATTGTCTCGGTTGTGGTTTCTTCAACTGTTGTCGTTCCACCTGTGGTAGGTGTCGTTGTTGTGGGTGCAATTGTTGTTGTTGTTAAAGTAGTGGGATTGGAAGTTTTGACAACTGGCCCTGTTGTTTCTTCACCTGTTGTTGTGGGCTGTGATGTTGAAGTAGAGGTTTCAACAATTGCAGTGGTGGAAGTTGTTGTTAGGCCGGAGGTGACTTCTTTAGGTGGTTTTGTAGATGGACTTGTCTCATTTGTGGTTTCTTCAACTGTTGTCGTTCCACCTGTGGTAGGTGTCGTTGTTGTGGGTGCAATTGTTGTTGTTGTTAAAGTAGAGGGGTTGGAAGTTATGACAACTGGCCCTGATGTTTCTTCACCTGTTGCTGTGGGCTGTGATGTTGAAGTAGAGGTTTCAGCAATTACAGTGGTGGAAGTTGTTATTGGGCCCGTGGGGACTTCTTTAGGTGGCTTTGTGGCTGTAGATGACATTGTCTCGGTTGTGGTTTCTTCAACTGTTGTCGTTCCACCTGTGGTAGGTGTCGTTGTTGTGGGTGCAATTGTTGTTGTTGTTAAAGTAGTGGGGTTGGAAGTTATGACAACTGGCCCTGTTGTTTCTTCACCTGTTGTTGTGGGCTGTGATGTTGAAGTAGAGGTTTCAACAATTACAGTGGTGGAAGTTGTTGTTGGGCCGGAGGTGACTTCTTTAGGTGGCTTTTTGTAGATGAAATTGTCTCGGTTGTGGTTTCTTCAACTGTTGTCGTTCCACCTGTGGTAGGTGTCGTTGTTGTGGGTGCAATTGTTGTTGTTGTTAAAGTAGTGGGATTGGAAGTTTTGACAACTGGCCCTGTTGTTTCTTCACCTGTTGTTGTGGGCTGTGATGTTGAAATAGAGGTTTCAACAATTACAGTGGTGGAAGTCGTTGTTGGGCCGGAGGTGACTTCTTTAGGTGGTTTTGTAGATGAAATTGTCTCGGTTGTGGTTTCTTCAACTGTTCTCGTTCCACCTGTGGTAGGTGTCGTTGTTGTGGGTGCAATTGTTGTTGTTGTTAAAGTAGTGGGGTTGGAAGTTATGACAACTGGCCCTGTTGTTTCTTCACCTGTTGTTGTGGGCTGTGATGTTGAAGTAGAGGTTTCAACAATTACAGTGGTGGAAGTTGTTGTTGGGCCGGAGGTGACTTCTTTAGGTGGTTTTGTAGATGGACTTGTCTCATTTGTGGTTTCTTCAACTGTTGTCGTTCCACCTGTGGTAGGTGTCGTTGTTGTGGGTGCAATTGTTGTTGTTGTTAAAGTAGTGGGATTGGAAGTTATGACAACTGGCCCTGTTGTTTCTTCACCTGTTGCTGTGGGCTGTGATGTTGAAGTAGAGGTTTCAACAATTACAGTGGTGGAAGTGGTTGTTGGGCCCGTGGGGATTTCTTTAGGTGGCTTTGTGGCTGTAGATGAAATTGTCTCGGTTGTGGTTTCTTCAACTGTTGTCGTTCCACCTGTGGTAGGTGTCGTTGTTGTGGGTGCAATTGTTGTTGTTGTTAAAGTAGTGGGATTGGAAGTTTTGACAACTGGCCCTGTTGTTTCTTCACCTGTTGTTGTGGGCTGTGATGTTGAAGTAGAGGTTTCAACAATTACAGTGGTGGAAGTTGTTGTTGGGCCGGAGGTGACTTCTTTAGGTGGTTTTGTAGATGAAATTGTCTCGGTTGTGGTTTCTTCAACTGTTGTCGTTCCACCTGTGGTAGGTGTCGTTGTTGTGGGTGCAATTGTTGTTGTCGTTAAAGTAGTGGGATTGGAAGTTATGACAACTGGCCCTGTTGTTTCTTCACCTGTTGTTGTGGGCTGTGATGTTGAAGTAGAGGTTTCAACAATTACAGTGGTGGAAGTTGTTGTTAGGCCGGAGGTGACTTCTTTAGGTGGTTTTGTAGATGGACTTGTCTCATTTGTGGTTTCTTCAACTGTTGTCGTTCCACCTGTGGTAGGTGTCGTTGTTGTGGGTGCAATTGTAGTTGTTAAAGTAGTGGGATTGGAAGTTATGACAACTGGCCCTGTTGTTTCTTCACCTGTTGTTGTGGGCTGTGATGTTGAAGTAGAGGTTTCAGCAATTACAGTGGTGGAAGTGGTTGTTGGGCCCGTGGGGACTTCTTTAGGTGTCTTTGTGGCTGCAGATGAAATTGTCTCGGTTGTGGTTTCTTCAACTGTTGTCATTCCACCTGTGGTAGGTGTCGTTGTTGTGAGTGCAATTGTTGTTGTTGTTAAAGTAGTGGGATTGGATGTAATGACAACTGGCCCTGTTGTTTCCTCACGTGTTGTTGTGGGCTGTGATGTTGAAGTAGAGGTTTCAACAATTACAGTGGTGGAAGTTGTTGTTAGGCCGGAGGTGACTTCTTTAGGTGGTTTTGTAGATGGACTTGTCTCATTTGTGGTTTCTTCAACTGTTGTCGTTCCACCTGTGGCAGGTGTCGTTGTTGTGGGTGCAATTGTTGTTGTTGTTAAAGTAGTGGGATTGGAAGTTATGACAACTGGCCCTGATGTTTCTTCAACTGTTGCTGTGGGCTGTGATGTTGAAGTAGAGGTTTCAGCAATTACAGTGGTGGAAGTTGTTATTGGGCCCGTGGGTACTTCTTTAGGGGGCTTTGTGGCTGTAGATGAAATTGTCTCGGTTGTGGTTTCTTCAACTGTTGTCGTTCCACCTGTGGTAGGTGTCGTTGTTGTGGGTGCAATTGTTGTTGTTGTTAAAGTAGTGGGATTGGAAGTTATGACAACTGGCCCTGTTGTTTCTTCACCTGTTGTTGTGGGCTGTGATGTTAAAGTAGAGGTTTCAACAATTACAGTGGTGGAAGTTGTTGTTGGGCCGGAGGTGACTTCTTTAGGTGGTTTTGTAGATGAAATTGTCTCGGTTATGGTTTCTTCAACTGTTGTCGTTCCACCTGTGGTAGGTGTCGTTGTTGTGGGTGCAATTGTTGTTGTTGTTAAAGTAGTGGGATTGGAAGTTATGACAACTGGCCCTGTTGTTTCTTCACCTGTTGTTGTGGGCTGTGATGTTGAAGTAGAGGTTTCAACAATTACAGTGGTGGAAGTTGTTGTTGGGCCGGAGGTGACTTCTTTAGGTGGTTTTGTAGATGAAATTGTCTCGGTTGTGGTTTCTTCAACTGTTGTCGTTCCACCTGTGGTAGGTGTCGTTGTTGTGGGTGCAATTGTTGTTGTTGTTAAAGTAGTGGGATTGGATGTAATGACAACTGGCCCTGTTGTTTCTTCACCTGTTACTGTGGGCTGTGATGTTGAAGTAGAGGTTTCAACAATTACAGTGGTGGAAGTTGTTGTTGGGCCCGTGGGGACTTCTTTAGGTGGCTTTGTGGCTGTAGATGACATTGTCTCGGTTGTGGTTTCTTCAACTGTTGTCGTTCCACCTGTGGTAGGTGTCGTTGTTGTGGGTGCAATTGTTGTTGTTGTTAAAGTAGTGGGATTGGAAGTTATGACAACTGGCCCTGTTGTTTCTTCACCTGTTGTTGTGGGCTGTGATGTTGAAGTAGAGGTTTCAACAATTACAGTGGTGGAAGTTGTTGTTGGGCCGGAGGTGACTTCTTTAGGTGGTTTTGTAGATGAAATTGTCTCGGTTGTGGTTTCTTCAACTGTTGTCGTTCCACCTGTGGTAGGTGTCGTTGTTGTGGGTGCAATTGTTGTTGTTGTTAAAGTAGTGGGGTTGGAAGTTATGACAACTGGCCCTGTTGTTTCTTCACCTGTTGTTGTGGGCTGTGATGTTGAAGTAGAGGTTTCAACAATTACAGTGGTGGAAGTTGTTGTTGGGCCGGAGGTGACTTCTTTAGGTGGTTTTGTAGATGAAATTGTCTCATTTGTGGTTTCTTCAACTGTTGTCGTTCCACCTGTGGTAGGTGTCGTTGTTGTGGGTGCAATTGTTGTTGTTGTTAAAGTAGTGGGATTGGATGTAATGACAACTGGCCCTGTTGTTTCTTCACCTGTTACTGTGGGCTGTGATGTTGAAGTAGAGGTTTCAACAATTACAGTGGTGGAAGTTGTTGTTGGGCCCGTGGGGACTTCTTTAGGTGGCTTTGTGGCTGTAGATGACATTGTCTCGGTTGTGGTTTCTTCAACTGTTGTCGTTCCACCTGTGGTAGGTGTCGTTGTTGTGGGTGCAATTGTTGTTGTTGTTAAAGTAGTGGGATTGGAAGTTATGACAACTGGCCCTGTTGTTTCTTCACCTGTTGTTGTGGGCTGTGATGTTGAAGTAGAGGTTTCAACAATTACAGTGGTGGAAGTCGTTGTTGGGCCGGAGGTGACTTCTTTAGGTGGTTTTGTAGATGAAATTGTCTCGGTTGTGGTTTCTTCAACTGTTGTCGTTCCACCTGTGGTAGGTGTCGTTGTTGTGGGTGCAATTGTTGTTGTTGTTAAAGTAGTGGGATTGGAAGTTATGACAACTGGCCCTGTTGTTTCTTCACCTGTTGTTGTGGGCTGTGATGTTGAAGTAGAGGTTTCAACAATTACAGTGGTGGAAGTTGTTGTTAGGCCGGAGGTGACTTCTTTAGGTGGTTTTGTAGATGGACTTGTCTCATTTGTGGTTTCTTCAACTGTTGTCGTTCCACCTGTGGTAGGTGTCGTTGTTGTGGGTGCAATTGTAGTTGTTAAAGTAGTGGGATTGGAAGTTATGACAACTGGCCCTGTTGTTTCTTCACCTGTTGTTGTGGGCTGTGATGTTGAAGTAGAGGTTTCAGCAATTACAGTGGTGGAAGTGGTTGTTGGGCCCGTGGGGACTTCTTTAGGTGTCTTTGTGGCTGCAGATGAAATTGTCTCGGTTGTGGTTTCTTCAACTGTTGTCATTCCACCTGTGGTAGGTGTCGTTGTTGTGAGTGCAATTGTTGTTGTTGTTAAAGTAGTGGGATTGGATGTAATGACAACTGGCCCTGTTGTTTCCTCACGTGTTGTTGTGGGCTGTGATGTTGAAGTAGAGGTTTCAACAATTACAGTGGTGGAAGTTGTTGTTAGGCCGGAGGTGACTTCTTTAGGTGGTTTTGTAGATGGACTTGTCTCATTTGTGGTTTCTTCAACTGTTGTCGTTCCACCTGTGGCAGGTGTCGTTGTTGTGGGTGCAATTGTTGTTGTTGTTAAAGTAGTGGGATTGGAAGTTATGACAACTGGCCCTGATGTTTCTTCAACTGTTGTTGTGGGCTGTGATGTTGAAGTAGAGGTTTCAGCAATTACAGTGGTGGAAGTTGTTATTGGGCCCGTGGGTACTTCTTTAGGGGCTTTGTGGCTGTAGATGAAATTGTCTCGGTTGTGGTTTCTTCAACTGTTGTCGTTCCACCTGTGGTAGGTGTCGTTGTTGTGGGTGCAATTGTTGTTGTTGTTGTTAAAGTAGTGGGATTGGAAGTTTTGACAACTGGCCCTGTTGTTTCTTCACCTGTTGTTGTGGGCTGTGATGTTGAAGTAGAGGTTTCAACAATTACAGTGGTGGAAGTTGTTGTTGGGCCGGAGGTGACTTCTTTAGGTGGTTTTGTAGATGAAATTGTCTCGGTTGTGGTTTCTTCAACTGTTGTCGTTCCACCTGTGGTAGGTGTCGTTGTTGTGGGTGCAATTGTTGTTGTTGTTAAAGTAGTGGGATTGGAAGTTATGACAACTGGCCCTGTTGTTTCTTCACCTGTTGCTGTGGGCTGTGATGTTGAAGTAGAGGTTTCAACAATTACAGTGGTGGAAGTGGTTGTTGGGCCCGTGGGGATTTCTTTAGGTGGCTTTGTGGCTGTAGATGAAATTGTCTCGGTTGTGGTTTCTTCAACTGTTGTCGTTCCCCCTGTGGTAGGTGTCGTTGTTGTGGGTGCAATTGTTGTTGTTGTTAAAGTAGTGGGATTGGAAGTTATGACAACTGGCCCTGTTGTTTCTTCACCTGTTGTTGTGGGCTGTGATGTTGAAGTAGAGGTTTCAACAATTACAGTGGTGGAAGTTGTTGTTGGGCCGGAGGTGACTTCTTTAGGTGGTTTTGTAGATGAAATTGTCTCGGTTGTGGTTTCTTCAACTGTTGTCGTTCCACCTGTGGTAGGTGTCGTTGTTGTGGGTGCAATTGTTGTTGTTGTTAAAGTAGTGGGATTGGATGTTATGACAACTGGCCCTGTTGTTTCTTCACCTGTTGTTGTGGGCTGTGATGTTGAAGTAGAGGTTTCAACAATTACAGTGGTGGAAGTTGTTGTTGGGCCGGAGGTGACTTCTTTAGGTGGTTTTGTAGATGAAATTGTCTCGGTTGTGGTTTCTTCAACTGTTGTCGTTCCACCTGTGGTAGGTGTCGTTGTTGTGGGTGCAATTGTTGTTGTTGTTAAAGTAGTGGGATTGGATGTAATGACAACTGGCCCTGTTGTTTCTTCACCTGTTACTGTGGGCTGTGATGTTGAAGTAGAGGTTTCAACAATTACAGTGGTTGAAGTTGTTGTTGGGCCCGTGGGGACTTCTTTAGGTGGCTTTGTAGATGGACTTGTCTCATTTGTGGTTTCTTCAACTGTTGTCGTTCCACCTGTGGTAGGTGTCGTTGTTGTGGGTGCAATTGTTGTTGTTGTTAAAGTAGTGGGATTGGAAGTTATGACAACTGGCCCTGTTGTTTCTTCACCTGTTGTTGTGGGCTGTGATGTTGAAGTAGAGGTTTCAACAATTACAGTGGTGGAAGTTGTTGTTGGGCTGGAGGTGACTTCTTTAGGTGGTTTTGTAGATGAAATTGTCTCGGTTGTGGTTTCTTCAACTGTTGTCGTTCCACCTGTGGTAGGTGTAGTTGTTGTGAGTGCAATTGTTGTTGTTGTTAAAGTAGTGGGATTGTAATCAATGACAACTGGCCCTGTTGTTTCTTCACCTGTTGTTGTGGGCTGTGATGTTGAAGTTAGAGGTTTCAACAATTACAGTGGTGGAAGTTGTTGTTAGGCCGGAGGTGACTTCTTTAGGTGGTTTTGTAGATGAAATTGTCTCATTTGTGGTTTCTTCAACTGTTGTCGTTCCACCTGTGGTAGGTGTCGTTGTTGTGGGTGCAATTGTTGTTGTTGTTAAAGTAGTGGGATTGGAAGTTATGACAACTGGCCCTGTTGTTTCTTCACCTGTTGTTGTGGGCTGTGATGTTGAAGTAGAGGTTTCAACAATTACAGTGGTGGAAGTTGTTGTTGGGCCGGAGGTGACTTCTTTAGGTGGTTTTGTAGATGAAATTGTCTCGGTTGTGGTTTCTTCAACTGTTGTCATTCCACCTGTGGTAGGTGTCGTTGTTGTGGGTGCAATTGTTGTTGTTGTTAAAGTAGTGGGATTGGATGTAATGACAACTGGCCCTGTTGTTTCTTCACCTGTTATTGTGGGCTGTGATGTTGAAGTAGAGGTTTCAACAATTACAGTGGTGGAAGTTGTTGTTGGGCCGGAGGGGACTTCTTTAGGTGGCTTTGTGGCTGTAGATGACATTGTCTCGGTTGTGGTTTCTTCAACTGTTGTTGTTCCACCTGTGGTAGGTGTCGTTGTTGTGGGTGCAATTGTTGTTGTTGTTAAAGTAGTGGGATTGGAAGTTATGACAACTGGCCCTGTTGTTTCTTCACCTGTTGTTGTGGGCTGTGATGTTGAAGTAGAGGTTTCAACAATTACAGTGGTGGAAGTTGTTGTTGGGCCGGAGGTGACTTCTTTAGGTGGTTTTGTAGATGAAATTGTCTCGGTTGTGGTTTCTTCAACTGTTGTCGTTCCACCTGTGGTAGGTGTCGTTGTTGTGGGTGCAATTGTTGTTGTTGTTAAAGTAGTGGGATTGGAAGTTATGACAACTGGCCCTGTTGTTTCTTCACCTGTTGTTGTGGGCTGTGATGTTGAAGTAGAGGTTTCAACAATTACAGTGGTGGAAGTTGTTGTTGGGCCGGAGGTGACTTCTTTAGGTGGTTTTGTAGATGAACTTGTCTCATTTGTGGTTTCTTCAACTGTTGTCGTTCCACCTGTGGTAGGTGTCGTTGTTGTGGGTGCAATTGTTGTTGTTGTTAAAGTAGTGGGATTGGAAGTTATGACAACTGGCCCTGTTGTTTCTTCACCTGTTGCTGTGGGCTGTGATGTTGAAGTAGAGGTTTCAGCAATTACAGTGGTGGAAGTGGTTGTTGGGCCGAGGGGACTTCTTTAGGTGTCTTTGTGGCTGCAGATGAAATTGTCTCGGTTTGGTTTCTTCAACTGTTGTTGTTCCACCTGTGGTAGGTGTCGTTGTTGTGAGTGCAATTGTTGTTGTTGTTAAAGTAGTGGGATTGGAAGTTAATGACAACTGGCCCTGTTGTTTCTTCACTTGTTGTTGTGGGCTGTGATGTTGAGTAGAGGTTTCAACAATTACAGTGGTGGAAGTTGTTGTTGGGCCGGAGGTGACTTCTTTAGGTGGTTTTGTAGATTTTTCTCATTTGTGGTTTCTTCATTTGTTGTGGTTCCACCTGTGGTAGTTGTGTCTTGTTGTTGTAGAGGTGCAATTGTTGTTGATTGTTAAAGTAGTGGGATTCCCAGATGAAGTTGTATTGTAATCAACTGGCCCTGTTGTTTCTTCACCTGTTGATTCTGTGGGCTGTGATGTTGATGTTAAAGGCCACATTTCAACAATTACAGTGGTGGTAGTTTTTGTTGGGTCACTGAAGGTTTGTGGTGATTTCTTTGGGTGGCTTTGTGGCTTTGTAGATGAAATTGTCTCATTTGTGGTTTCTTCAACTGTTGTCATTCCACCTGTGGTAGGTGTCGTTGTTGTGGGTGCAATTGTTGTTGTTGTTAAAGTAGTGGGATTGGAAGTTATGACAACTGGCCCTGTTGTTTCTTCACCTGTTGTTGTGGGCTGTGATGTTGAAGTAGAGCTTTCAGCAATTACAGTGGTGGAAGTGGTTGTTGGGCCGGAGGTGACTTCTTTAGGTGGTTTTGTAGATGAAATTGTCTCATTTGTGGTTTCTTCAACTGTTGTCGTTCCACCTGTGGTAGGTGTCGTTGTTGTGGGTGCAATTGTTGTTGTTGTTAAAGTAGTGGGATTGGATGTTATGACAACTGGCCCTGTTGTTTCTTCACCTGTTGTTGTGGGCTGTGATGTTGAAGTAGAGGTTTCAACAATTACAGTGGTGGAAGTTGTTGTTGGGCTGGAGGTGACTTCTTTAGGTGGTTTTGTGGAGATGGAATTGTCTCATTGTGGTTTCTTCAACTGTTGTCGTTCCACCTGTGGTAGGTGTGTAGTTGTCTGCAGTTGTTGTGGTTGTTAAAGTAGTGGGATTGGAATCAATGACAACTGGCCCTGTTGTTTCTTCACCTGTTGCTGTGGGCTGTGATGTTGAAGTAGAGGTTTCAACAATTACAGTGGTGGAAGTTGTTGTTGGGCCGGAGGTGACTTCTTTAGGTGGTTTTGTGGATGGACTTGTCTCATTTGTGGTTTCTTCAACTGTTGTTGTTCCACCTGTGGTAGGTGTAGTTACCTCTGTAGTTGTTGTTGGTGCCTTTGTAGTTCTGGTGAAAGTTGTGGGTTTACAAGTTGTGACAACTGGCCCTGTTGTTTCTTCACTTGTTGTTGTGGGCTGTGATGTTGAGGTAGAGGTTTCAACAATTACAGTGGTGGAAGTTGTTGTTGGGCCGGAGGTGACTTCTTTAGGTGGTTTTGTAGATGAAATTGTCTCGGTTGTGGTTTCTTCAACTGTTGTCGTTCCACCTGTGGTAGGTGTCGTTGTTGTGGGTGCAATTGTTGTTGTTGTTAAAGTAGTGGGATTGGAAGTTATGACAACTGGCCCTGTTGTTTCTTCACCTGTTGCTGTGGGCTGTGATGTTGAAGTAGAGGTTTCAACAATTACAGTGGTGGAAGTTGTTGTTGGGCCGGAGGTGACTTCTTTAGGTGGTTTTGTAGATGAAATTGTCTCGATTGTGGTTTCTTCAACTGTTGTCGTTCCACCTGTGGTAGGTGTCGTTGTTGTGGGTGCAATTGTTGTTGTTGTTAAAGTAGTGGGATTGGATGTAATGACAACTGGCCCTGTTGTTTCTTCACCTGTTGCTGTGGGCTGTGATGTTGAAGTAGAGGTTTCAACAATTACAGTGGTGGAAGTTGTTGTTGGGCCGGAGGTAACTTCTTTAGGTGGTGTTGTGGATGTCGTTGGAAAAGTCTCCGTCTTGGTTTCTTCAACTGTTGTTGTTCCACCTGTGGTAGGTGTCGTTACCTCTGTAGTTGTAGTTGGTGCCTTTGTAGTTCTGGTGAAAGTTGTGGGTTTAGAAGTTGTGACAACTGGCCCTGTTGTTTCTTCACTTGTTGTTGTGGGCTGTGATGTTGAGGTAGAGGTTTCAACAATTACAGTGGTGGAAGTGGTTGTTGGGCCGGCGGTGACAATTTTAGGCGGCTGTGTAGTTCTTTCAGTAGTAGTATATGTAGTTACCTCTGCATTTGTTGTGGGTGCCTTTGTAGTGTAAGTTGAAGTTGATGTCTTGGATGTTGAGGTAGAGGCTTCAACATTTACAGTTGTAGATGATGATACTGTGTTGTGTGTGAATATCCCAGATGTAGTTGTATTGGTAATCTGGGAGGTAGGCTCTGTTGTCAATATTCCACCTGTTATGACTGATTCTGTTGTTGTTGAGGGCTGTGTTGTTGATGTTAAAGGCCACATTGTACCTGTAAAGTAAGGTAGTGTTTTTGTAAGTGACTCAATTTTAGTCACTGAAGGTTTGGTGGTGACATGTGATGTCGTTGTTCTGGTACCAGTGGTGACTACTTTAGGTGGCTTTGTGGATGGACTTGTCTCATTTGTGGTTTCTTCAACTGTTGTCATTCCACCTGTGGTAGGTGTCGTTGTTGTGGGTGCAATTGTTGTTGTTGTTAAAGTAGTGGGATTGGATGTAATGACAACTGGCCCTGTTGTTTCTTCACCTGTTGTTGTGGGCTGTGATGTTGAAGTAGAGCTTTCAGCAATTACAGTGGTGGAAGTGGTTGTTGGGCCCGTGGGGACTTCTTTAGGTGGCTTTGTAGATGGACTTGTCTCATTTGTGGTTTCTTCAACTGTTGTCGTTCCACCTGTGGTAGGTGTTGTTGTTGTGGGTGCAATTGTTGTTGTTGTTAAAGTAGTGGGGTTGGAAGTTATGACAACTGGCCCTGTTGTTTCTTCACCTGTTGTTGTGGGCTGTGATGTTGAAGTAGAGGTTTCAACAATTACAGTGGTGGAAGTTGTTGTTGGGCCGGAGGTGACTTCTTTAGGTGGTTTTGTGGATGTAGATGGACTTGTCTCATTCGTGGTTTCTTCAACTGTTGTCGTTCCACCTGTAGTAGGTGTCGTGGTTGTTGGTGCAATTGTTGTTGTTGTTAAAGTAGTGGGATTGGATGTAATGACAACTGGCCCTGTTGTTTCTTCACCTGTTGCTGTGGGCTGTGATGTTGAAGTAGAGGTTTCAACAATTACAGTGGTGGAAGTTGTTGTTGGGCCGGAGGTGACTTCTTTAGGTGGTTTTGTAGATGGACTTGTCTCATTTGTGGTTTCTTCAACTGTTGTCGTTCCACCTGTGGTAGGTGTAGTTACCTCTGTAGTTGTTGTGGTTGAAGTCGTGGGATTGTAATCAATGACAACTGGCCCTGTTGTTTCTTCACCTATTATTGTGGGCTGAGGTGTGGCGTTAGAGGTTTCAACAATTACAGTGGTGGAAGTTGTTGTTGGGCCGGAGGTAACTTCTTTAGGTGGTGTTGTGGATGTCGTTGGAAAAGTCTCCGTCTTGGTTTCTTCAACTGTTGTTGTTCCACCTGTGGTAGGTGTCGTTACCTCTGTAGTTGTAGTTGGTGCCTTTGTAGTTCTGGTGAAAGTTGTGGGTTTAGAAGTTGTGACAACTGGCCCTGTTGTTTCTTCACTTGTTGTTGTGGGCTGTGATGTTGAGGTAGAGGTTTCAACAATTACAGTGGTGGAAGTGGTTGTTGGGCCGGCGGTGACAATTTTAGGCGGCTGTGTAGTTCTTTCAGTAGTAGTATATGTAGTTACCTCTGCATTTGTTGTGGGTGCCTTTGTAGTGTAAGTTGAAGTTGATGTCTTGGATGTTGAGGTAGAGGCTTCAACATTTACAGTTGTAGATGATGATACTGTGTTGTGTGTGAATATCCCAGATGTAGTTGTATTGGTAATCTGGGAGGTAGGCTCTGTTGTCAATATTCCACCTGTTATGACTGATTCTGTTGTTGTTGAGGGCTGTGTTGTTGATGTTAAAGGCCACATTGTACCTGTAAAGTAAGGTAGTGTTTTTGTAAGTGACTCAATTTTAGTCACTGAAGGTTTGGTGGTGACATGTGATGTCGTTGTTCTGGTACCAGTGGTGACTACTTTAGGTGGCTTTGTAGATATGATGGTCTTAGTTGTGGTTTCTTCCATAGTTGACGTTTCAGCTGTGGTCGACGTAGCTGTGGTCGAGGGTACCGTAGTTGTTGTAGTTACAGTTGTCGGGTTGGGAATTGTGACTGTACTTGCTCCAGATGTTGTAGTTGAAGGATTTAATGATGAAGTTATGGTGCCAATAGTGATTTCAGGTGTTGTCTTCATTGTTGTGGATGACCAAGTAGATGTTGGTTCTGTTTTTGAAAAATATATATATTTTGTTAACTAGTCCAGAAAAATAACATTTGAATTTACCAAATAGCTCATATTTACAATACTTACCATCCATATTCAATTTGAACATATCGTCAATATGAATTAAACTCATCACTACCACCTAGGGTCCACCCGAACCCGAATACCCGAGACCCCACTAGCGTCCCAGGCTGGTACGGGTCCAAATTTCTAACTATTCCTTGGGGGTCGGGTCGAGTCATGTTTGATTGTCATCGGGTCTTGGGTCTATGTAATTACAGGTGATTGACTTGAGTGGACCTGAATGGACCCGACCACAGCTCTGCATAGCCTGTACCATATTTATTTTACGCTAATATGGTAAATTTATTGACTTATAGAAGGTCTAGGCAAAATATAAAGACCTATTAATTAACCAGAGGAGCATCTTGGCTGATAAATATAATTAGTTTGTCACTTGGGTCCTATCAGGTCTGGTCTAGACCTGGACCCATTAGGGTATGGGCCGGGTCTAGGTCTAGTGTTTGGGTCTGATTGTTCTCGGGTCTGTTTGGGTCCAGGTCCCACTTTCTTTTAAATGATTGTGTCTGTTCAGGTCCGGGTCTGATTGCCCTTGGGTCCGTTCGGTTCCGGGTCCAACTGTTTGGACCCGAGAAGACCTCTACTACCATCTTAAATACAAATTGCTATTAATTTCCATCAAGATTTCCATTTATCAGTATGGTAGTTAGCAAAAATTGGGCTGCACTTGAATCATTCAAGAGCTTCTCTGCTTACCAGGTGTTGAGAAGTGGAAGACAGTTGTGGGCTTTAGTGTTGTTGTAGAGGTCTGTGTTGTAGTTGCATGGACAGTTGTTGTGGTCAGAGGGGATGTTGTGGTTGGTACTGTAGTTGTGGTCACTTTACAAGGCGAAATGTTCCTGGTAATGGTTCCGTTCGAGGCACAAACAGCAACAATGCAGTTACCAATCCCATCTGTTGTATTGTAGAGGGTTTCTCCATATGGGTGTTGTTTACCATTATGCAAGCATGTACAATCTGCAGGAGGGAAAGTATTTTACAATTAGATTTAATCAATGTTGCTTTGGTTATTGCTAAATATGTTACTTTTATTTGGGGATGGCATCCTTACCATTTACATCATAACTACAGCTCACTCCAGTCATTGTGCAGGTGCTTTAAAAGAAGAAAAAATATTTAAACATTGAAATTATTCAAAGGTTCAAATTATATAGATAAAAATGTTTTGTTCAAAAAACCAGTAAAGAGGTAAGACTATTCAGGACTTGGTAATTAAGTAAGTTGTGAAATGCATGGGGAGCAGGGCACATTTTCAGATTGTCATACAACCATAGTTAGCATCACTATAGAAAAACTAGCATGACCCTTCCAACCTTTGCCGAACTCTTACCCTCTTCCCCAGAATTAACATAGCACTGAGTTCCTAATACTTTCACAGTTGTAACATTCAGAATATGCTCTGAAATAGTACAGGTACTGTGAACTGAATTATTCAAACATACCATGTTTCACAATTTTGTGCCGGAAGATTCTGTCCATTGGTGTACTGGTTTCCTTCATAGTCATAACAGCCACATTGTTCCCTCTCCACACACTTCATTGTCTCCTCATTGAAGTAAGGTTGTGCCGCAGGACAGTTAGGATAGCAGCCTATAATAAGAACAATAGCCAAGAGGTTACAAAAAGTATTGTTATGGATAACACTAGTCAGTGTAAATGTAGACTGAGGCTGCTCAGACACACAGCATGTAGATGTATAACAATTGTTGGGGTCAGTTTCAATTACAATTGTTATTCAGAAATAATATCCAAAATGAGACAAAATATGAGTAAGACGGTCATATCCCTACCTTCCAATGCTGGAATTAAACTAGAACAGTCTCCGGAAGGGTTTCTGCAGGTCTTCATACACTGAGCTCCACATGCCTTGTAGTGCCACTCACATTCTCCAGTAGGGTTGTAGTAATCACAGAACAGTGCTGTATGTGGTGTACAAAATATGGTGGGAAAAAAGTTGCCATTATTTGAACTAGAATAATGATGCCTTTTCATGATCAACTCTCCTATATGATAATGTGTCAACCTAGTCCAGTATTGAATTGACAAGCGCCTTAATGTAGTTCGAAAATCACATTCACTGTTGATTGTGAAGAAACTTACGGCAAATTCGAGGGGTCCTCCAGGCTACGCATGCTCCAGCTTCACTACAGGCCTTTGCATAAGCTGCCACTGCGGTACAGAAGCACTCGCAGTCTCCACCACTGTCACAAGCACATGAGTCTCTCACACAAGCATCGTAGTAAGGAGAGGGGTCCACCTTTAAAAGCACAGAAATGTGTTGTAAGATATACAGAAGTTGCATGGTGAAGTACATTTCTTTGTCCACAAAACACAAATCTACATATCTTACTAGTGTAGTGGATGAATCTGAATTAGTTGGGCAACATTAGTAATTAAGATGTCATATTACAGGCTGCTATCCACCATCGATCACCACATTCTTTTGGAGAGATTGGAAACCCAAATTGGTCTACACGGACAAGTTCTGGCCTAGTTTATCTGTCGGAAAGATATCAGTTTGTATCTGTGAATGGTTTGTCCTCTGACAAATCAACTGTAAATGTCGGTGTTCCTCAAGGTTCCGTTTTAGGACCACTATTGTTTTCACTATATATTTTACCTCTTGGGGATGTCATTCGAAAACATAATGTTAACTTTCACTGCTATGCGGATGACAAACAGCTGTACATTTCAATGAAACATGGTCAAGCCCCAAAATTGCCCTCGCTAGAAGCATGTGTTTCAGACATAAGGAAGTGGATGGCTGCAAACTTTCTACTTTTAAACTCGCACAAAACAGAGATGCTTGTTCTAGGTCCCAAGAAACAAAGAGATCTTCTGTTGAATCACAATCTCAACTTCAAGTCTTTACTGAAGACTCATCTCTTCTGTGGGTCATATGATTGAGTGTAGTCTGGCCCAGGAGTGTGAAGGTGAACGGAAAGGCTCTGGGGCAACGAACCGCCCTTGCTGTCTCTGCCTGGCCGGTTCCCCTATTTCCACTGGGATTCTCTGCCTCTAACCCTATTACAGGGGCTGAGTCACTGGTTTACTAGGGCTCTTTCATACCGTCCCTAGGAGGGGTGCTTCACTTGAGTGGGTTGAGTCACTGATGTGATCTTCCTGTCTGGGTTGGCTATGCTCTCTCTAATTCTCTCTTTATTTCTCTCTCTCGGAGGACCTGAGCCCTAGGACCATGCCTTAGGACTACCTGGCATGATGACTCCTTGCTGTCTCCAGTCCACCTGGCCGTGCTGCTGCTCCAACTGTTCTGCCTGTGATTATTATTATTTGACCATGCTGGTCATTTATGGACATTTGAACATCTTGGCCATGTTCTGTTATAATCTCCATCCGGCACAGCCAGAAGAGGACTGGCCACCCCACATAGCCTGGTTCCTCTCTAAGTTTCTTCCTAGGTTTTGGCCTTTCTAGGGAGTTTTTCCTAGCCACCGTGCTTCTACAACTGCATTGCTTGCTGTTTGGGGTTTTAGGCTGGGTTTCTGTACAGCACTTTGAGATATCAGCTGATGTACGAAGGGCTATATAAATAAATTTGATCTGATATCTGCATAATATTATTTTGGGATATACATTTTATTAGAATGTATTTCTAATAGACTCTAGTGTTGGCAGTTGCATTTCTTCCCTCAGCTGGGCCTGTCACTTGAGGCCCAGAGAGGGGAGAGGTCAGACTTGTCTTTCACATACCCCTGGTGCTATGCAGAATATCAGAAAGGGAAGAGGACAGGATGGAACGTTGTCTTCGGATGTGAATGTATCTGTTAAACCATGTGAATGGGATGGCGTGATTAAGGGGGAACAAATTACTTGTCTGTGCACAAGTCACTCCCCTCAGTGAGTTTGTCCAGGAGAGGGGTCAAGAGGGGATTCACTTGAGATGGGTGTATCTAGAGTTGACAATTGAGTTATGCCATTGGATGAGGTAATGGGTCTGTGCTATGAAGTACCAGGAACGAGATTAGAACCTCGTTTTAGGGACCAAACTGAACGATAATTTATAGCGAAAGCTATCTGGCTATGGGATACTCCTCTCTCTCTCAAGTAAAAGTATTTCTTTGTGAACTGTTTGTAAGATCTGTGGTTCGTCATGTAATTTGAGAGGGGTGTATCTTGGCTATAAAAGATCTTTGTACTTTTCTGTAGTCACTTTCAATGGTTCATTAGAGATAGCGCATCATTGAAGGTCAAATGCTTTGGCAAAGCTTATTATTATTAAAAATTTAATTTAAGCATAAATCTGACTGGTATGTGAAGTTTGTAACTATCCTCATTTGGTAAAGCAGAAATAAGCCACCCCACTACTAATATATCCTAGTTGAATATATCTATACCTGGTTCTGGCAGGCTGTGAAAACATCACTGTTAATGATGCTGCACTGTTTCTGGGCCCAAGACGCTCTGTACGGGTTGGAGGCACATGGGTGCGCTACAGCGGATACACTTGGACAGCTTGATGAAACTTTCCAGCTGTTTCCAAATTCCACCGGATCAACAACAGTCGCTTGGGCTCTAGTGGTGAAGTCATTGTTTGCGTTGCCATCATAGTTTCCACACAGACCACACACCAGCCCCTGAAGAAAATAGATCATGAATTAAAATGACTGATTTGGCAGGGTTCTACAAAAGTCTTGGTAATATCAGTTTTGACTGAATACTGAATTCAGTTCTTTATCAGAGTATCTTAATGTACCTGGTATTGTGGGCTAAGCTTGATAAAGAGACTGGTCTTCTTGTCCCACATGAGGATTAGACCACTTTTGACTTCAATGACCAGATAATTCCCCAGAAGGTTGATCTGTTTAGGAAACTGCTCTTCTGGAGTACTTCTGACAACTTGAGCGGTCCCATCTGCCAATATGAGCTCACTGGTCTGAAGAAGAGAAATATGTTTTCATACATAACTTGGTCTGAAATCGGATCTCAACCTGATGTTTGGTTGATGATTTGTTGATTGTTCTTTACACGAGGGATGGAATGTGCAGTATTGTGTGAAGTCAAGTTGCTCATTACCCCCAGGAAGAGCTTGATGGTCTTGGAGCAGGTGGTGCCTTTAGTTCCACAAGGAACGTTCTCAGTGAGGACTCTGAAGCTGCCACTGCCATTACTATTGCCACAGTAGTCCTGTAAGAATGAAAAATATTATTAACATGGTTCAAATTCACACTTTTCAATGCTGATACAATTCTACCAAATAAAGAGACACCAACCTGAATGAGAGTGTATTCACAGTTTCCATTAAAGTTGAACCTTTTCTCATCAAAAGTGATATAGTGACCCTCTCCATAGATTGCACAAACTCCATCACAGAGATGTGTGGTACACTGCCATTGTCTGTCCTTGCAAGTACTGTGAACAACACACACATAATGTCAGGTTTTTCATTATTTGTAAATCTGTGTTCTTTATGTTTTCTCCCCCATGAGATGTAAGACACAAAACAGACATACCATGTATTGCAGTCAACCTTAAGGGTCTCTCCAGCTTGGTAAGTAGCTCCATTGTGAGCACAAGGACAAAGTTCCTCCTTGATGCAGTCTCCGTTTCCATCAGACACCAGTCCGTTGGGGCACATACAACCTGATGTGCACTCTGTGCTAATCTAAAGGGATTTAACAAAAAAAGTACATAAATAAGACATGGCAAATGAAAGAGATGTGGACTATGTTTTTGTGTGCTGGGGGGGGGGTCTATTTGACATCATTTTGATTTTCCAGGGTTTTTGTTCATTCAACACGAATCTGTATAATAGTGACAGTACGTGACAATCCCATTTAGAGTGAGTAAGGGACTCACACAGGTCATGTCCAGAGTTTTGCAGCTCTTCTGACACTCTGAACCTGAAGCTCCTGGAGGTGCAGTTGAGCAGTTGAAGAAAACCATTGGCAGTGTGCATACTGGGGATATATGAGAATTCAAGTTTTAAAAAACGATTTTCAATTCTCAAACAAGAAGAATATAATTGTCATATATCCAGAAATATCCACATTCATCATAATTAATCACATTGCCTTAAATGGATTGCTTGAATTCTCTTGGTTCATTTCATATGTACCTGTTTTGTGAAGGATGCATGTAAATGGTTACATAATATCGAGCCATATATTTAATAAATAGCTACTACATTGGAAGCAAAGAACATAAAACTTACTAAATAGTCTTGCTTCCCCAGTGCAACTCAGTGTCCCTTGTCTGCAAGTGCTGTTAAATAGTTAAATAGTTACAGTATTAATACTTATAGTTAGATTAAATTAAATTAACAGCAAATATCATTATGACATCATTTAATTCACAGCTTTGAATATATCCATCAAGTTTCATTAGTACTTGTATTTATTTTGGTCTCCTAGCTTTATACGTATGAGGGAGGTGCTTACCAGGTGGCACCGTCTCTGCTGATAGTCTCTCCTGCAGGGACCACCGAGCCCTTGTCATAGCAGGGACAGTTGGTGGGGGCAACACACTGGCCAGCCTCGTCCATGTAGGTGCCCTCTGCACAGCCACATCCGTCCACTGGAACAAACTCCACCTGGCAAGATTGGTCTGTCATGCTCAGGGAGCGGCAGGTGCGTCCACAGCTGGTCATGTTGTAGGTATAAACTGTTTGACTGGGGCAAGTGGCAAATGTATCTGAGAAAAGTCATTAGATATGATTAGTATTAGCAAGACCATTTTTGTTTTCCTTATATCTTTGTATTTGTGCAGTTATTTCCTCAGGTTATTTGTATTTAGTAACTCAACCCTACAGTTGTTGTTTCTGTCATGTTTTGTCTTATATTGTCTTGTCATTATGCTTTCCCTTCTGTTCGTTTCCCCCTGCTGGTCTTATTAGGTTCGTTCCCTTTTTCTATCCCTCTCTCTCCCCCTCCCTCTCTCTCCTCTCTCTATCGTTCCGTTCCTGCTCCCAGCTGTTCCTCATTCTCCTAACTCACTCATTTAGTCTTTTCACACCTGTCCCCTATTTTGTCCTCTGATTAGAGTCCCTATTTCTCCCCTTGTTTTCCGCTTCTGTCCTTGTCGGATCCTTATATGATGTTCGCTGTGCTGTGTCATTGTCTCGCCCTGTCGTGTCTTGTCTCCTTCGGATGCTGCGTGTGAGCAGGTGTCTAAGTCTGCTACGGTCGGTGCCTTCCCGAGGCAACCTGCAGTCAATGGTCGAGTCTCCAGTCTGTCCTCGTCACTACGAGTGGATTTTAGTTTTTTCATGTTTTGTTTTCTTCTTATATTGTCCAGGAGTATACTTTTGCCAGTTACTGGAATAAAGACTCTGTTTTCGCTAAGTCGCTTTTGGGTCCTCATTCACCTGCATAACAGTTTCAGTAAATCATTCTATTCTAATCAATTTGGAGCACTCATTAAAATGACACATTGATGCTGCATAGTCTACTCACTGCAGATAGTGTCTCTCCAGCCAGTGAGCTGGATACCCTCGGCAGCACAAGCGTGGACATAAGAGGAGACGGCAGCACACATGCAGTCCTCGCTCTTCTCACAGTTACAGCTGTCATACATGCAGTTCTGTTGGAAAAAAGAGTCAAAGTGTTTCAGGACTAAAACCTCATCACATAAGAGTTTAATGGTATTACTTTGAGATAGTATCCTTCTTAACTAACTTACAGTTTTGTAGGTGTCAGGTCTTATTTCAGAATGGCAAGGCGAGAACACTCCTTTAGGATCTGATAACATGAAACACCAGTGCTGGGCATATTTCTCTGTGAAAAAGACAATCATAATTTCAACATACGCATATACTATCTCATATAAATTTGTTATAATCATTCAACAAGTGATTAATCTGTAGGCTTAATAAATATGTACCATTTTCAATGCTCAAACTGCAGGGGTTTTCAAAGCTAGTCTTGACATCAGGGCAGCTAGACATGGTCTTCCATGTGTTGGCAAAAGCTACAGCTGTGCCCTCCACCAATCCACTGATGACTCTGAACTCATCTGCCTGAATGTCATTGTAGTTTCCGCAAAGGCCTGTGGAAAATAATTGAAGCCGTATGATGTATTAGATTTTTGTGAATAGAGATACTGAAGAAAAAGTATGAAACTGATGGATGAATCTGAAGCATACCACAGGTTGTTCCTTTGTAGGATGAGATGGCAGTTATGTAGATCTGCATAACTGGTGAAAGCTGGATCTGAAGTTGAACTCCAAGAGTTGTCTGGATAACAATGTAGAATGAGGAGGGCTTGAAGACGGTCACTTCAGCTGCAATACATTAAATAAATAGAGGGAAACCATCAATGCTTTATCTAGTGAATATAAATGATATGGTGTTTATACACTGATCCACACTACAGTTTAATTTGGATTAGCTTACCAGTATAGAGTGGGAGCTGAGAAAGAATCTGATTTACAAAAACACTTCCACATGACTGGACTCGGATCACCTGTGAATTAAATAAGATAATATATTTCATTAAATTCTCATTTGTCTCCATACATAAGCACTTTATAAGATTGCAAACAGCTCAGCAATATTTGCCTAATCAGGGCAATTTCAAAGAAGGTTATTGTGTGTTTAGTCAAAAAGGTTGACTCAAAGTGGTTTTGCTTTGGAATGAGATGACAGGTCATTGTGTTATTTGCTCTGAAACATATTTGGAGAGTTGCCTTACGGTGGACCTGCTGGAGAGGGCAAGGGTAACAGCCCTCATACACGTCTCAGTGTCAGTCAACCCACACTTCACAATGTCTCCCAGCACGGTGAATTCAGTTCCATTGCATTGCTGAAAGAAATCAAGCATGACTTTGAAGGCAGAAATATGTAGCGATAGTGACTCGTTTGAACCTATTTCTACATAAACATATGGCTTGAGGAAAAGCTATTTTACCTCACCTTTTCACCTTAGTTTGCACTGAAAACTTATCAAGAGTTTCTTCTTGCTTCTATTGCTTTGCTATGCTGCACCACATGCACTGACCTTGGTCAGAATGTAAGAGCAGTCCCCATGGAAGGTGTAGGCTTTCCCATCATAGGTGTTGATGTGGGATCCTCCCTCCACAGAGCAGGTTCCAGGACAGTCCTTGTCTGTACAGGCCCACTGACCACCAGCACAGGTGCTAAAGGGATCATTTATACATGTATACTCATCTCACAACTGCATTCATACAGTATTTTAGAAATATTTACGTGGATATAGTTTTGATTATCACACTGTAGATTTTGGCATGATTCATGAAAATGAGGCATGGGATATGTGATGTTTAAATCAGATGATGTACTTGGCCTACCATTCTTTACAGTTGCTGGTGTAAGATTCTCCAGATGTGTATACTTGTCTATTGTGGACACAAAGGCATTCTCTCACTGGAATACAGCCACTGTTGTTGACGTCATCAAAAACAGTACCTTTTTGGTGAGAGATCAGGCAGAATTCAGTAGATTTAAGTTATTATAATGTGTTCTTTACACAGAGAACTTAATTGACTCCAGGAAGTAACTGAGAGAAACATCAATATTTATTTATATCATTATCAAAGACTTTGCACACATTGACATAAAAGGCAGAATGGGTAAAAGTGTGGTGTTTTCACAATGTGCTTAATTAAGGTTAACTTGTACAACAGAGTTGAACCTATGTGTTACCTAGAGGACAGAAGCAGCCGCCTGTACAGTGGTCTTCACACAACTGTCTGGCCTCTGGGTTGGAGCAGGTGTCAACACAGGGGCTTCCACACTCCTGGTACTCCATGTTGTCAGGGCATGTCTTATCTGAGAAAATAAACATTGTGATTAACAGTTTGCTTAAAATAGATTGTGAACATGATCATTAAGTGTTTGGTGGTCATGTTGAAGAGTATATGCATGCTTACAGCAGAACTGTTCAGTCCTCCATTGCTGGGGCTTCCCCCCTGCATGAACACACTGACGGGAGTACTCTGAGATGGTGTTGCACAGGCAGAATGAGTTGGTGCTGTTATCACAGTGGCACAGGTCAGCCAGGCAGGTCTCGACGAAGGCGTCCTTGTCCAGATAATTAGTGCAGCTACTGAAAGCTGCACCGGAGAACAGCTGCTGACAAAATTCCTACAAATAGAGACAAACCATAAAAGGTTCCCATATAGAAAACATTTGATGGATCATATGGAATAATTGCCATTTCTAACTTCTATTAACATTGTTTTGTATTCTTCTTCTGTGGTTTGAATTGTAATACCTCATCTCCACAACTCTCATCAGAAGTTAGTGTAGGCTCCTCACAGACTTCCAGAGGACCATCCAGTTTCCAGAGGTTTCCATAGTCAGAGCTAGAGAGTTTCCCACCTGCAACAACACGAACATTGACAATTAGCTTTTCCACTAATACAGTTACATTTCAATAGTTTTGGTAGTTTCAGAAATTATTTTACCATTGATGATGAATTCGTTGTATGTTTGGACTTCATTGAAGTCACCACAGAGTCCGCAGGTCTGGTTTCTGTACTTATCGTTCATTTCAATCTGTAAAATGACCAGACACAATGTGTTTACTCAACAAAATCTCATCCTTTTCAGCACTATTCACATGTTCAGTCTTGGCTATCCTCCACGTTACCAAACTGTATTTTGATTAGTCGTTGTATTAGGGAGTGACAGAAAATCTCATTCAAATGTACAAATATTTGCAAACACTTCATCAAATAAACATTGGAGTATGAGCCTCTGTGTGTATAGGGTGTACATCTTCACAGATCCTTTCAATGTTAACATTTTAGGAGGGGAGTAGACAGTGGTTCAACCAACATGAGACAAAGTGCAGCCAAAAATAGGTGTCTTTCACTCACAATCAACTGCTGATCATTGCCAAATGGCAAAGATGCTATGCTTTTAATCTAAAGACAAATTTAACGTGGTTAACTAATCAACCATTGAAGATTAGAACATGATAAAAGCAGGTATTTTACCATTAGGGAATCATCCTTGTTCCAAACAGCAACCAGCCCCAGTTTGGCTACGACCTTCACATTGGAAGTAGTCTTCATGATGCTGATTCCAGACAAGCTGACCGGCAGGGTCACCCTTCAGGAGGAAGAAGCTAGTTAAAGGTCATCGTTATGATTGTCATTTTTATTAAACTCCAGAATGTAGCACATCAAATCCTCAAGAGAGGTGCTTGCAGAATGGCGTATAAGTCAAATGACAGGGAAACTCACGTCTGCCCATTGACCACAACAACACCCTTGGAAAGCTCCACCACTACACCATCCAGCTTCATGGTGATCTTGCTAATGGTGGGCTGGTTGTCCACCACCTGCCGCCTCATCTGGATGTTGAAAGCCTCATAGCTGCTCTTACACAGTGAGGTCACAACATGGTTGCAGGTGGAGGGGAGCTGGAAAAAGTCCCCGTCGAAGGTCTTGAAGTGATAGTTACCCCACGTGCTGCAGACCTGGTCATTGTGTGAAGCATTCACTCCTGAGGGACAAGGAATACAAATGTCAGTTCCTTCTTAGCTTATTGATGGATACCCAGTCATTTATTTGGTGTGCATTCTGTCAGTCATTTACCTGAAAGTGTGGGTATAGTCGTGATCATAGTCGGGATGATTGTTACACTTGTGGTGGGGCTCACTGAAATAAAAGCAATTCATGAGTATTTTACAATATTATATGTACATTACGGATGGAATTCAATCATTGCAGATATAGATTGTCGCACTGCGCTTTTAGAAGTCTATTTGATTTACACAGCAGTATGCCCAGACCAAGGAACATTTGAAGCATGATGTGACCCATTCAATATTTACGGCGAACCTAAGGCTCAATTCAAACCGTATTGCCAAAGTTCAGCGCTATCGTGCAATTGAATTTTAAAGGGACTGTTCTTGCGTTCGCAGAGTTTGTGTTCATGGTAAACGCTGCATATGTCGGCTCAATCGGAAATTACCTTCACATTTCAAGTACGGCGATAGGGATTGAATCGAGCCCCTAGTTTACCAAAAGCTGCATGGTTATTGTGGCGCTTCATTTCACTTGACAATTGAGTCAAACAGCTGCAAGGGGCTAACAATTGTAAAATCAATGTTTCATGGTCTTCTGTGCCTGAACTACTTTGATGTTCTATGAATTGCGTAGGTGGGATCAAATCTTATGAAATGCTCAGCCCTGGCTGACACATGCAACAGGCCTGAAGATTCCTTAATCAAGTGCCATCTGCTGTCTTAACCAAACACATTGAATTCCGATTCAGTTCCTATTTTACATATTTAGGCATCAAATTCTTCCTGTCAGTACTTTTTGAATAATATCAGACATACTTACCACAACTATTATTTGAACGATTATACATATGTTTTTGACTGTATTCTGTTCTTTTTTTTGTTCCCGATCTAAATTTGCTTTGAAAAGTATTAACTCGCTCCCAGTGTGGGGAGTGCTTTATGTATTTATAACACTATAAACTATGCTACAACCACTCATGATAACAATCACTAATGATAATGACACAAAGTTACAGATTTTTCACCACGTGTAACATTTTCAAATTTAGATGGAAACAATCTCATAAACAAATGTGTATAAGGAACAGAAATAGGATGAATAATGTAATCATATGATCGTGTTTGCTGCCCTAAAGTAGAAAACAGGAGAACTGATTATTATTGTTGAACTGTTATTACCGATTGCGTAACAACTGCTACTGTATGCCTACTGTCCAATTCTTCAAAATGATTTTCTAATACATTTAATTAATGTTCTGTGTGTCAGTACATTTCTGAGTAACTAATTTAAAAAAAAAAATTCATAATGAGATTTTACACAAAATATATATGTTATCAAATCTGAAAGTGACCTAATCATACTAAACTTGTGGTTACAGCTTTTAAAACCTATCGACCTGCTGAGTGTCAATCATCATAATAATTTGGTATTGTCCTGAAAATGTACTATTTGTAATTAACAATTAGTCTGATTTATGAAATAATATGTAGATTTTACAAATTTGTCAGATTTTAAAAATGTAGAATAATTGTATTATAATTATAATCAGAACAGTTTCTGATATAGGCAAATGAATGAATATTCTACCAACCTGTTTGTGTTGATCTGATCAGTAGTACCAGGCATATCAGCCTCCATATCGGTGTGTCCTTGGTTGTCCCCATGGCGATCCTGTGGGTAGTGAACAGGTCCTGCACAGGTGATATGAGAGAGGTGCTTAGGATGGATCTGGTCTTTATAACCACCTGTATTTGAGTAGGAACCTTAAAGGTTAAAACAAAGGTGGGGCCAAAGGTTAAACATGACTTTAAGACTTCAATGTTCTGTCTTATGAGGTTTTTAAGTACATCAACAGTACGTTAAGCATGAGCATTTACATACAGATTTAGCTGTTCATTAAGTATTCTATCATTGGGATTATAAACTCAGGTGGTTCATAATGTCCTTTATTATAGACCTATCTATATATCTATATTGCACAAGATAAGTTACTTAATAGTCTTACAGTGAGGGGGAAAAGTGTTTGATCCCCCGCTGATTTTGTATGTTTGCCCACAGACAAAGAAATGATCAGTCTATAATTTTAATATTAGCTTTATTTTATTTATTAATTTATTATTATTATTATTTTTATTTTATTTTATTAAATACAAATACATTTATACCATTTTTGACATTTTTTTTTGTTATTCTGTCTCTCACTGTTCAAATAAACCAACCATTAAAATTATAGACTGATCATTTCTTTGTCAGTGGCAAACGTACAAAATCAGCAAGGGATCAAACACTTTTTTCCCCTCACTGTATGTGATTTCCTTTTTTACAAGGAGAGGTGCCTTACTTCTTTCATTCAATATCTATTTATTTCAGGCATCATCTCCACTCCAGTGGTTTGAGCTTTTGGTATTTGGTATTGTATTAGGATCCCCATTATCCCGGAAGCAGCAGATACTCCTCCTGGTGTCCACAACACAATACATGTTTTTTTTTCTTTATGTAATATATATATTTTAAAGTATAATTACAGATATATTCATAATAAATAAGTAGTGAGGTTTGATCGAACAAAATGGTGTATCTCCACAGCCATCGTAAAGTCAGCCAATGTATAACGGATTAATAATACATTCATCCACTTTATTGGTTCAGTAGCTTGAGCACACATTGTCCAAATGCAAACATTTGTCTCTCTGCTGTTGCTCGAAGGAGCCATCAGGCTAATTGTATTCATTGTTAGGATTCATAGGCCAGTGTGACTCACCAAGCTGATCCAGGAACTACATCCTGATAAAAAATAATAAAAAACATAATTGAAAATAATTTTACATTTGTTTTAACACACTAATGTGCAATTTTGCACAACTATTGTAAGTATTATTTCAAAACTATTATAACGTTAATCACTTCAGCTTTCTCATATGGCCACTAAGTCTATCAACAGTATCAACCTATTAGTTTTGGGGTGTTTTTAAACTCAACAGGATAACTAGTTTGTATATAGCACATACAGCCCATGCTGTTGCAAAATTAACTTAGCTTCAGTCAAATATTAGCATTTTTTTTATGTTTCATAGCATACAGTGGGGCAAAAAAAGTATTTAGTCCGCCACCAATTGTGCAAATTCTCCCGCTTAAAAAGATGAGAGGCCTGTAATTTTCATCATAGGTCCACTTCAACTATGACACACAAAATTAGAAAAATAAATCCAGAAAATCACATTGTAGGATTTTTAATGAATTTATTTGCAAATTATGGTGGAAAATAAGTATTTGGTCAATAACAAAAGTTTATCTCAATACTTTGTTATATACCCTTTGTTGGCAATGACAGAGGTCAAACATTTTCTGTAAGTCTTCAGTTTTGGGGCTGTTGCTGGACAACACGGACTTTCAACTCCCTCCAAAGATTTTCTATGGGGTTGAGATCTGGAGACTGGCTAGGCAACTCCAGGACCTTGAAATGCTTCTTACGAAGCCACTCCTTCATTGCCCGGGCAGTGTGTTTGTGTATCATTGTCATGCTGAAAGACCCAGCCACATTGAATCTTCAATGCCCTTGCTGATGGAATGAGGTTTTCACTCAAAATCTCACGATACATGGCCCCATTCATTCTTTCCTTTACACGGATCAGTCGTCCTGGTCCCTTTGCAGAAAAACAGCCCCAAAGCATGATGTTTCCACCCCATGCTTCACAGTAGGTATGGTGTTCTTTGGATGCAACTCTGCATTCTTTGTCCTCCAAACACGACGAGTTGAGTTTTTACCAAAAATTTCTATTTTGGTTTCATCTGACCATATGACATTCTCCCAATCTTCTTCTGGATCATCCAAATGCTCTCTAGCAAACTTCAGACAGGCCTGGTCATGTACTGGCTTAAGAAGGGGGACACGTCTGGCACTGCAGGATTTGAGTCCCTGGGGCGTAGTGTGTTACTGATGGTAGGCTTTGTTACTTTTGTCCCAGCTCTCTGCAGGTCATTCACTAGGTCCCCCCGTGTGGTTCTGGGATTTTTGCCCACCGTTCTTGTGATCATTTTGACCCCACGGGTGAGATCTTGCGTGGAGCCCCAGATCGAGGGAGATTATCAGTGGTCTTGTATGTCTTCCATTTCCTAATAATTGCTCCCACAGTTGATTTCTTCAAACCAAGCTGCTTACCTATTGCAGATTCAGTCTTCCCAGCCTGGTGCAGGTCTACAATTTTGTTTCTGGTGTCCTTTGACAGCGCTATAGTGGATTTTGGAGTGTGACTGTTTGAGGTTGTGGACAGGTGTATTTTATACTGATAACAAGTTCAAACAGGTGCCATTAATACAGGTAACGAGTGGAGGACAGAGGAGCCTCTTAAAGAAGAAGTTACAGGTCTGTGAGAGCCAGAAATCTTGCTTGTTTGTAGGTGACCAAACACTTATTTTCCACCATAATTTGCAAATAAATTCATAAAAAATCCTACAATGTGGTTTTCTGGATTTATTTTCTCATTTTGTCTGTCATAGTTGAAGTGTACCTATGATGAAAATTACAGGCCTCTCTCATCTTTTTTAAGTGGGAGAACTTGCACAATTGGTGGCTGACTAAATACTTTTTGCCCCACTGTATCTATGTTTTCCAAATTCATGTTTGAAAATGTAACAGATTTACTTTTTTTGTCAAACGTTCCCTGTTCAATTGATGGTTGTCATTTTAAGGCTTATGGTTATTGTTAAGGTTAGACACACCTTCAAACCCTCACTTTAAGCATACATTTTTAAAATGCCAATATGTTACGTGTCTCAACATAAAAGGTGGCTTTTCTTTACGACATATAAAATATATATATATATATATATTTTTTTCACCTTTATTTAACCAGGTAGGCTAGTTGAGAACAGGTTCTCATTTGCAACTGCAACCTGGCCAAGATAAAGCATAGCAGTGTGAACAGACAACACAGAGTTACACATGGAGTAAACAATTAACAAGTCAATAACACAGAGAAAAAAAGGGGAGTCTATATACAATGTGTGCAAAAGGCATGAGGAGGTAGGCGAATAATTACAATATTGCAGATTAACACTGGAGTGATAAATGATCAGATGATCATGTACAGGTAGAGATATTGGTGTGCAAAAGAGCAGAAAAGTAAATAAATAAAAACTGTGGGGATGAGGTAGGTGAAAATGGGTGTGCTATTTACCAATAGATTATGTACAGCTGCAGCGATCGGTTAGCTGCTCAGCTAGCTGATGTTTGAAGTTGGTGAGGGAGATAAAAGTCTCCAACTTCAGCAATTTTTGCAATTCGTTCCAGTCACAGGCAGCAGAGTACTGGAACGAAAGGCGGCCGAATGAGGTGTTGGCTTTAGGGATGATCAATGAGATACACCTGCTGGAGCGCGTGCTACGGATGGGTGTTGCCATCGTGACCAGTGAGCTGAGATAAGGCGGAGCTTTACCTAGCATGGCCTTGTAGATGACCTGAAGCCAGTGGGTCTGGCGACGAATATGTAGCGAGGGCCAGCCGACTAGAGCATACAGGTCGCAGTGGTGGGTAGTATAAGGTGGTTTAGTGACAAAACGGATGGCACTGTGATAAACTGCATCCAGTTTGCTGAGTAGAGTGTTGGAAGCAATTTTGTAGATGACGTCGCCGAAGTCGAGGATCGGTAGGATAGTCAGTTTTACTAGGGTAAGCTTGGCAGCGTGAGTGAAGGAGGCTTTGTTGCGGAATAGAATAATATCACGCTAAACGACCAGAAAGTACACATTTGACTAAAAACCCATTTAAACAAGTTTGATATACCGGCATGCCTTTCTACATTTAATTTTACTTTGATAATAATTTATTTTACCACCGATGTACATGTAACTGCCAAAATAAAGAAATCACTTGAATAAATGAGGGGTGCAAATTGAAAGCAGGTGCTTCCACACAGATGTGGATCCTGAGTTAATTAAGCAATTAACATTCCATCATGTTTAGATTGTGTGTATGGTCTGTGTGTGTGTGTTTCAGTCACCAGATCTCAACACAATTGAACACCTATGGGATATTCTGAAGCCCGAGACAGTGTTTTTCACCGTCATCAACAAAACCACAAATTATGGAATTTGTCATCCCTCCAATGGAGTACCACCAGACACTTGTAGAATTTATGCTGAGGCGCATTGAAGCTTATATAGCGCCTCATGGTGGCCCAACGCCCTATTCAGACACTTTATGTTGGTGTTTCCTTCATTTTGGCAGTTCGGTCAAGCCAAATCCTGATTGGTTTTAGTGGTTTTCCTGCCATGAATGTAACACATGACATTAAATATTGTACCGTCAGGTGATCAACATTTGTTGAAAAAATGTGTTTTTTATTAAGTCAATCATCTAACTTTTTTAAATCATCCATTGCTGACAGAGCCGACCAGAGCCGACCAGGGCCGACCAGAGCCGACCAGGCTCTGTCAGCAATGGATGATAAAAAAAGAGCCGACAGAGCCGACCAGAGCCGATTATATCTGTATATGATCATGTCTACATTCATCTGCTAAAGGGAAGAATCTGTTAAAGGTTTGTAGGTTAGTACTTTCTTTTTGTATCTGACCCATCTTTACATTGACAATGGAATATTCATAGTGGTCAGTCTGGGATTCATACAGAGCTCAAACCTCACTACCGCACCTAGGGCGCTCTTCCAAAATGCTATTGACTGATTTATGCCTGATAATTGGCCCAACCTTTCAATGTCTTTCACACTGCCTAGGCTATGTCATATGCCCTTGTGTCTACACCCCAGGTGGTTTCTTTCTTAACAAAGACTTCGCTGACTGAATAGCCTATCCACCCTTCCCCACGCATCTCCACCTTGGTCTTGCCAGAGGCTGTGTGCGGCTCCACCTTACCCAAAGACTTCAACAATGTTTGATGATTTTAGCAGCTCCGGGTTGTGTATTTGGCTGCTCTATCGTCATAGCTACACTTGTTTTTTGTATAGAACCATTACTACACAAGCTCTGGGTAAATAGACTGAGGTTGAGAGTAAACTCAATTCAGCATACAGAAGTAATATCATACAGAGCAAGCTGATGAGCACTCTGAATAACTCAAACAAACTGTGATGATTTATGGGTGACAGCTTAATGTTAAGTGTAACTACAGGTTAGATTGAGGTAGGTTGAAACAGGAACCTTTATGTAAAAGTAAGTGTAATATTAAAACATGTTGAATAGAGTGGGAGAAATGAATCATAATTAACTGTCCAGTGTGGAGCACACAATGTTGTTTAGCTTCTTAGGTGGGACTTTCAATGTTGATTCAGAGTCAATCTAATTACAATTTAAATGCATATCTAATCCACTGTGGCACCTCAAGGCATAATCTTCTAAATATCTGTAATGTCCTGTACATAGCAATTGGCACTACACTGACTTTGATTAAAATTGATTTTATGTTTGTCAAGTGCTTTGACTGTGGTGGTCTATTGAAGGTCCCATTATTCCATTATCCATCATTCTGTTTAAGATAAGGGGTTTCAAGAAACTGTAGAGAGTATTTCTCATTTTAAAGAGCCATTGAAGCCTCAACTAACCAAAATCTGTCAGCTAAATGTCCCTTTGGACACTAACACTTGTACCAGTTGTAGACAAGTCAGTATAACATGATCATGCTATAAAGCAGGCAGAGTGCTCTTTTATGCAATATTAGTTTTGATTTGAATGAGTATATTGATCCACTTTTTGTGTGATTGTTGTGAGGCTCCAACATCAGTAAGATAAGTCATCTGTAACAGAGGACTGGTTGCGAATCTTCCCATTTCTGTTCACGCAGTTTGACAAACACTATCAGATTCATTTGAAAGAAATAATTTAAGCGCATAAAAAACGGTGTTTGTTTTATATCATCACACAGGCCACATACAGACCCCCCTCTGCCCCCAGCTGTGCCCTGGACACCATATCTGAATTAATTGCCCCCGATTTATCTTCAGAGTTAGGAACTGTTAGGTGACCTAACCTGGGATATGCTTACCACCCCAGCAGTCCTACATTCTAAGCTAGATGCCCTCAATCTCACACAAATGATCATGGAACCTACCAGGTATAACCTCAAACCCTCATAGTACACCTCTGCTGTCTTCAACCAGGATCTCAGCGATCACTGCCTCATTGCCCCTGTCCGTAATGGGTATGCGGTCAAACGACCACCCCTCATCACTGTCAAACGCTCCCTTAAACACTTCAGCGAGCAGGCCATTCTAATCGACCTGGCCCGGATATCCTGGAAGGATATTGACCTCATGCCGTTATTCTTTAAAAGTGCTTTCCTCACCATCTTAAATAAGCATGCCCCATTCATTACAAAAAACAGGAACAGATATAGCCCTTGGTTCACTCCAGACGTGACTGCCTTTGACCAGCACAAAAACATCCCGTGCCGTACTGCATTAGCATCAAATAGCCCCCGCGATATGCAACTTTTCAGGGAAGTTAGGAATATATACACAGGCAGTTGGGAAAGCAAAGGCTAGAATTTTCATCCAGCTCCAAACAGTTCTGGGACACTGTAAAGTCCATGGAGAATAAGAGCACCTCCTCCCAGCTGCCCACTGCACTGAGGCTAGGAAACACTGTCACCACCAATAAATCTACGATAATTGAGAATTTCAATAAGCATTTTTCTACGGCTGGCCATGCTTTCCACCTGGCTACCCCTTCCCCGGCCAACAACTCTGCACCCCCCACAGCAACTTGCCCAAGCCTCCCCCACTTCTCCTTCACCCAAATCCAGATAACTGATGTTCTGAAGAGCTACAAAATCTGGACCCCTACAAATCAGCTAGGCTAGACAATCTGGACCCTCTTTTTCTAAAATTGTCTGCCTCAATTGTTGCAACCCCTATTACTAGCCTGTTCAACCTCTCTTTCGTATCGTCTGGGATCCCTAAATATTGGCAAGCTGCCGCGGTCATCCCCCTCTTCAAAGAGGGAGACAATCTAGACCCAAACTGTTACAGACGTATATCTATCCTACCCTGCCTTTCTAAGCTTTCTTCGAAAGCCAAGTTAACAAACAGATCACCGACCATTTCGAATCCCACGTACCTTCTTCGCTATGCAATCTGGTTTCCGAGCTGATCATGGGTGCACCTCAGCTACGCTCAAGGTCCTAAATGATATCATAACTGCCATCGATAAAAGACAATACTTTGCAGCCGTATTTATTGACCTGGCTTTCTACTCTGTCAATCACCGCATTCTTATCGGCAAACTCAACAGCCTTGGTTTCTCAAATGACTGCCTCGTCTGATTCACCAACTTCTTCTCAGATAGAGTTCAGTGTGTCAAATCGAAGGGCCTGTTGTCCAGACCTCTGGCAGGCACTATGGAGATAACACTGTGTTCAACTCTCGGGCCGACTCTTTTCTCTGTATACATCAGCTCTTTTTGCTGATGATTCTCTGCTCCACCTCTACGCAGACGACACCATTCTGTATACTTCTGGCCCTTCTTTGGACACTGTGTTAACAAACCTAAAAAAAAAAGATAAAATGCCATTCAACACTCCTTCCGTGGCCTCCAACTGCTCTTAAATGCAAGCAAAACTAAATGCATTCTTTTCAACCAATCGCTTCCCGCACCTTCCTGCCCGTCTAGCATCACTACTCTGGACGGTTGAAATATGTGGACAATTACAAATACCTAGTTGTCTGGTTAGATTTTAAATTCTCCTTCCAGACTCACATTAAGCATCTCCAATCCAAAATTAAATCTGGAATCAACTTCCTATTTCTCAACAAAGCATCCTTCACTCATGCTGCCAAACATAGCCTCGTAAAACAGACTATCCTACCGATCCTTGACTTCGGCGATGTCATTTACAAAATAGCCTCCAACACTCTACTCAGCAAATTGGATGCAGTCTATCACAGTGCCATCCGTTTTGTCACCAAAGCCCCATTTATTACCCACCACTGCGACCTGTATGCTCTCGTTGGCTGGCCCTCGCTTCAAATTCATCACCAAACCCACTGGCTCCAGGTCATCTATAAGTCCTTGCTAGGTAAAGCCTCGCCTTATCTCAGCTCACTAGTCACCATCGCAGCACCCACCCATATTTCACTGGTCACCCCCAAAGCCAAATTCTCCTTTGGCCGCCATTCCTTCCAATTCTCTACTGCCAATGACTGGAACAAATTGCAAAAATCACTGAAGATGGAGGCTCATATCTTCTTCACTAACTTTAAGCATCAGTTGTCAGAGCAGCTTACAGATCATTGCACCTGTACATAGCCCATATGTAAATAGCCCATCCAACTTCCTCATCCCCATGTTGTTTATTTTCTTCCCCTTTGCACCCCAATATCTCTACTTGCACATTCATCTACTGCACATCTAACACTTGTGGTTAATTGCTAAATTGTAATTATTTTGCCGCTATGGCCTATTTATTACCTTACCTCCGTAATCTCACTTTATTTGCACACACTATATATAAACTTTTCTATTGTGTTATTGACTGTACATTTGTTTATTCCATGTGTAACTTTGTGTTGTTGTTTGTGTCGCACTGCTTTGCTTTATCTTGGCCAGGTCACAGTTGTAAATGAGGACTACCTGGTTAAATAAAGGTGAAATATATAATATAATTGATATAATCACACAAGCCCCATGTATTTCCATTTGTTTTATAAAATCACACAAGCCCCATGTAATTCCCTTTGTTTTATATAATCACACAAGCCCCATGTATTTCCATTTGTTTTATATAATCACACATGGCCCATGTATTTCCATTTGTTTTATATAATCACACATGGCCCATGTATTTCCATTTGTTTTATATAATCACACAAGCCCCATGTATTTCCCTTTGTTTTATATAATCACACAAGCCCCATGTATTTCCATTTGTTTTATATAATCACACATGGCCCATGTAATTCCCTTTGTTTTATATAATCACACAAGCCCCATGTAATTCCCTTTGTTTTATATAATCACACAAGCCCCATGTATTTCCATTTGTTTTATATAATCACACAAGACCCATATATTTCCATTTGTTTTATATAATCACACAAGCCCCATGTATTTCCATTTGTTTTATATAATCACACAAGCCCCATGTATTTCCATTTGTTTTATATAATCACACAAGCCCCATGTATTTCCATTTGTTTTATATAATCACACTTGGCCCATGTATTTCCCTTTGTTTTATATAATCACACAAGCCCCATGTATTTCCATTTGTTTTATATAATCACACAAGCCCCATGTATTTCCCTTTGTTTTATATAATCACACATGGCCCATGTATTTCCCTTTGTTTTATATAATCACACATGCCCCATGTAAATCCCTTTGTTTTATATAATCACACAAGCCCCATGTAAATCCCTTTGTTTTATATAATCACACACAAGCCCCATAATAAATCCCTTTGTTTTATATAATCACACAAGCCCCATGTAAATCCCTTTGTTTTATATAATCACACATGGCCCATGTAATTCCCTTTGTTTTATATAATCACACATGGCCCATGTAATTCCCTTTGTTTTATATAATCACACATGGCCCATGTATTTCCATTTGTTTTATATAATCACACATGGCCCATGTATTTCCATTTGTTTTATATAATCAGTACAGTTCAAATGAAATGATCTGTTTTTTGTTTTCGGTGAAACCAAAGGACAATTATTTATTTAATATGATAGATGAGTTTGGACAAATATTTGATTACTTTATTTGTCCATCAAAGTGGAAAATGTGTCTTTAGTACTGTATAGGGATGAGCACAGTGTCAGCCTCAGTGCTGCCCCTGGAGATATGTAGAGGTTAACTAAGTGTGTTGCTCAAGAACAATAGTAGGAAGTAGTGCCAGGGATCTGAAACCAGCAACCTTCTAATTACTGATCCGTTTCTCTAAACTATATATATAATAATATAATAATAATATATGCCATTTAGCAGACGCTTTTATCCAAAGCGACTTACAGTCATGTGTGCATACATTCTACGTATGGGTGGTCCCGGGAATCGAACCCACTACCCTGGCGTTACAAGCGCCATGCTCTACCAACTGAGCTACAGAAGGACCACAAAACTAACACCATCTCAGATTGAAATAAGTGTTTGACACTTTGAATTGTGGTTGTTTGTCTGGAAAAGGATAGGCCATTGTTGAACTGGGTGTCTGCAATCAAATATTTCTCAACAGCATTTCAAAAAGGAATGAAAACGAGAATGTGGTATATATGCATAGCCTATTGCCAACTTTATTTTGGCAAAAAAATAAATAAAATGAATATGAAGCTGAAACAATTTCTCCTATGTTTAGCAGATTACTTTGCAGGAACATGAACAAGTTGAACATAAATAGAGAACTAATCTAAGCAGTAAAGGGATGGTAGTGGAGAGTCATTCATCTTCTCCTGCGTCGTGACCTTGTGACCTGGGTCTCCTCCGGGGTCACGCACTCTGTCCTCTGGCAGCCACATTTATTGATGTGGATGTAGGAGTGGTTGAACTTTGAACCGTCTGGGCAGATCATCTCCACTTCCTTCTTGGTGGTGGATTCTTCCCGACAGCAGGTACAAGAGCGCTCCATCATGTTGGCCTCAAGAGAATACCTGAAAACAGAAAGGAGAGACGATGTCATTATGTGGAAGCAATGATGCTAGCAGTTGTAATTATATAACATTGGCTGCGTTTACACAGGCTACCTAATTCTGATCTTTTGACCAATCAGATGAGCTCTTTTGCCAATAATTGGGAAAAATATCAGAATTAGGCTGCCTTTGTAAACACAGCCATTGTAACATAATTCATTGCTGAAAATATAATTTGTAGATTGCATTTAGACAGGCAGCCCAATTCTGTTTTATTGGGAGGAATAATGTGTTAGTGTTCCTGAAATATTTCAGGAATGATCAAAATACTCACATGGCGTAGGTGACACAGGATCCACTGCATGTTGTCACTTCCACCTTGTTTGCAGACTTGCAGCCATTGCTGTCCAGGTACACTCTGCTCTTTGTCACATTGCATGGCTTAGTTATTGGAATACCTGCACATAAAAGTGTCATTTTCAAATGAATTAACGTTAATCATCCTGAGGACCATGGCAATAGCTAAAACACTTTCCCCAATGCCTGATAAAGGGCAAGAATGATTTACAAATGTCTATCAAAAAGGATGGTGTTAAAAAGACACTCA
Organism: Oncorhynchus gorbuscha; assembly: GCF_021184085.1. Lineage (NCBI taxonomy): Eukaryota > Metazoa > Chordata > Actinopteri > Salmoniformes > Salmonidae > Oncorhynchus > Oncorhynchus gorbuscha. Next base: position 20,524,324 of record NC_060177.1, on the reverse strand, counting down.
CAGACATGGCAGCAACCATCTGGAGCAATGACTTCAGTTCCCTTAAAAACAAGAAAATGGAAGAAAAAACAAGAACATTTTTAAGTCACTGACGTAGCGTTTACCAAACTGTCTCCACATGTTTTTCAGTGCAGTGTTCTTGTATTGTTCACTTAAAGCAACAGGTGTCAATAACCTCACATAAATACACAGTAGACATACTATATTAAGCAACAGGCCTTGGTCTGAGTGACTGGGCATGTTCAAACTTTATTTCACAAATATGATTTTGCACATTGTCCAGTTGTTTTTAAATGGGCCAGTTATCTGGACCCAGATCATTTGCCAGATGGTTATTGTAACTCACGGGTATGCAGTCTTCTGGGTGGAAGACAGGGCACACAGTCTTAGCCTCGATTGGGATGAATTGCTCCTGAATCTTTACGCACTCATACTTGACACACTTGTCTCCCGATGGTATCCAGACGGAACCAGGCTGTAGAGGTGCGAATATGAAAGATATCAACAGGAGATTCTTCAAATTATATACGATGTACTGTATCATTGCTAAGATATTTTGCATAAAACTTTATGGCTATAGTAAAATTACATATTGATGTTCTTAAATAATCAACTGAAATAGGACTGATATGTTTTACGAATTGTAAAAAAATAAAAATAAACAATTTGAGAATCTGTGAGAGATAAATAATGCGTCTTGATGCTATTTTACCTGAATAGTGTGTGTTGTGTTATCTGGCAGCATAACCACACAGCTTGTCTGTACACACTTCCCACAACACTGCCCAGGAATGGCTTGATGATCATAGCCCTGAAAGTAAAAAGACAGACCAGAGAGGAGAAAACCTTGATATGATGTGCACATGATCTCTCTTATACCAATGTGTGATCCTTGTAACTCACTAGTAATTACACTTATCCAGAAGTAGTCCAATAGTGGACACAGAGGAATCAGTGTTATTATAATATTCTGACATGGATAAGAACTCACATTACACTAAGTATGTTGAATTACATAATGAGGCTAAAGTGTGTAGATGTGTCAATGGAGATCACTTACCTGCTGGCAGTGAGTGTCACATTCAGTAGGATGACACTCAATGATATGTAGATGGCTTTGGGCATCTACACTGTCACCACACACACAATTCTTACACTTGTCCCCAGGAACATTGGCACCAGGCTGGAATGAGAAAATATAATATTTCTATCGAAAGTCTATGAATTGAGACACTTTTTTTGTCTAATCTCATAAATGGATTGACTAAAAAACATTGTTGGCACCCTGATAGAGGCCTCTAATTGCTTAAAGGAGGAATTTGCATAGTTTAACTTGTTTTTTAATTTATGTATGCAGGTAAAAATAACGTTGTACTCTTTTATTAAGTTGATAATTTAGAAGTGGTGGGACTAGCCAAAATGAAAATAGCATAGAATGCATTCTCACCTGATATTCAGTGTTGTTAAACACACAGACATCCTTTGGCACTGTGGGGCAAAGAACATGGATAATCATTCAATACTGCAACTAACATGTTGGGATTTCTAGGATATGCACAAATACTGTACACGCACACTCAAACACATGCAGACGCAAACTCACCACATTGATAAGTTAGGCAGCAGACTCCCATAGTTGCCTCTGTCTCGAATCCGACTGGGCAAGTTATCTTGGAAGTAGAGCATCGTGTGACATCACACTCTGTTTGGAAAGAAAAAACGATTGTTTTAAAAACTTTGCGAATGGCCACAGTGGTTGGATATATTAGGTAATCACCGAAAATGTTAACGTTTTTACCGAGATGTTAAAAAGCCCACATATAAAGCACATTATCCAAACAAGTCACTCACCGCATTTGTCCTTTTGACAACAGTCAACGGTTTCTACGCCCTTAACTTGGCCCTCCTGATCACAGGTGAGAGGAGGCTGATGTTGGCATGCCATAGGCTGGCACTGGATTTCCAGACTGTACGGGTCACACACACACTCCTGGCAGTTGCTCACCCAGGTCTCATTAGCCTGCAATGAGGAACAATTTAAGTACACTAAGATTTGTATGGACACTACCAGTACAAAGTTCAATCATTCAGTGTGTGGAATTAGTAATTACTGAAGCGCTTTGAGGTTTTATGAAAGCACTATAGAATTGTAATACATTATTATTATTATAATTATTATTATTGCATACATTACTTTACATGATTGCCAAAAGTGAAATACAAGCTACATGACCTTTTTTTTCAATTTTCGTCTATATTACATACTCAAATCTAACTGCCTGTACCTCAGTCACTGAAGCAAGGATATGCATATTATTGGTACCATTTGAACGGAAACACTTTGAAGTTTGTGGAAATGTTTGTCAAAAATGAAAAAGGCATGCTGTCGTGCAAGGTTAGTAGCTACAATTTACGACATATACATGGTTTCCGGATACTCCTGTTAAGCCCAGCTCATTGGCTATCTAGCTGGCTTTGTTTGACCCCGATTGGTGCTTATTTGACAAAGATACAGTTGTTCAAGTGATGGCCGCCCGAGTCATCGGTGTGCCATGAAGGCGTCGCTCTCTGACCAAATATGGTGTTCTATAGGATATACTACACCCCTAATGATATAGCGAAGTCTTGTTACCTTCTAGGATCTCTGAATACATACAAACGTGATTTGACCTGTTGAAACAATATTTAAGGTGAGATTTTCACAGATTCTTTCCTTGCAAATTGAACGAGTGGAAATACAAAGTAGATTGTGCGTGCTATATGGACCTTTTTAGGATAGGAAAGGGGATTTTATTAAACAAAATGACACTTCATATTATCTCTGGGACCCTTTGGATAGTAAATCAGAGCAAGATTTCAGAATATAAGTATACATTTTACCTTCAGAGATGAATTTATCAAACCTATCACAGTGAAAAAATTGTTTTGTTGTTAGGAGCTCTCCTCAAACAATTGCATGCCATTTTTTTGCAGTAATAGCTACTGTAAATTGGACAGTTCAGTTATATTAACAGGAATTTAAGCTTTCAGCCGATATAAGACACTTATATTTAACGACGTTTGTTGTTTCTCTAAATACTGCGATCTTGACAATAACGCGCTGCATGATTTACAACTGTCCCATTGATGGGACGCCGATCCTTAAGTTAATGTGTATATCAGAAATTAATAGTTTCTCTTCCCTGCTTAAACCTGTAAGTGAAATTCAAACACAATTTTACCTCTTTCCATTCTCCATTTGGCAATGGGCAAATATCTAATGAACCAAAGAGAAAAAAATACATTACAAAAACTAAGTAATTGAAATACATTCCACAACTTCATTTTGATAATGCATTTTATATACCGGAAGCACTTGATGAAATCAATATCAATCAAAATAAACCAAAACCCGCACAATTGAAGTATCTGTGAAAAATGCTGTGGATATTTTTTGTTTGTTATACAAAAAGCTAAACCAGCTTTCAAAAGACCACTACAGTAACAACGAACAATTAACACTTTGTGCTTCCCAAAGTGAAGGTCAGCTACTATCACAGCACCATACAGTAAGTCACCACACCCTCATTATACAATGCTGTTATTTGACAATTCTTACCACAGCTGGGGATACAGTAGTTTGAGCTGGAACTCATAAGAGTGGTCCCAGGGGGACAATAACATCCCTCCAATTGTATATCTCCCATGACACTGAACTCATTTTGAGTCTGGATGAATTTGAAATTGTACCTGCAGAGATATTCAAAAAAAAATCAATAGCTGAAAGACTTTTGCCCATCATTATACCCATCCACTGAACAACAACATTATACATACCAGGCATTACAGGTTGGTTCAACTTGTGGACCGCAGGCTTTATAAACCTTGGGTTTCTCACATGTGAAGTCTGTAGCGGGGGAGATAAAAAGGTTAATAACCAATAAGCAAAATCATAGAGAGGCTATGTGAGCTTTATGGTCTTGAGGAGTGACCTACTTACCACATTGTCCATTTGTATAATTTCTCCACTCAATACAGACTCCTGCTTGTGCACATGCATCAGCATAGGTCTGCAAGCTGGTGCAGCCAATGGTAACATCATCCATATAACACGCATCAAAGATACATGCCACAAGGAATGGCTCGTAGGGGATTATCTTATGGCAACTCTCAAAGACCCTAGAAAAGATGTCACGCTTCAGTTAGAGTAGATGCTTAAATATGATCATTCACTTTGTTTTGTCATCAGGCTTTGTCAAATGATTGCCGTGTTTTAGTATGTCAACTTACTGATGGCACTGAGATTATTATGATTGGGAGGTTATCGATCCTACAGAAGAGCTAGGTTTACTGTAAATACTAATGGCTACTTACTTGCTTTGAATGAGATGACAAATGGGTGGATCACAGCCTGGTGGTGGTGTTGGTATCGGCTCTGGTGGTGGTGGTGTGCACTGACTGTTATTGTGGTCAGCAACATACCATTGGTGTGCCATGTCAGGACAAGATGAATCTATAGTCCCATTTGGCAAGCGGCAGTCATCTGTCCGGTTGTTGTCACATGTACCTGAATAAGATTGAAAACCATTGTTAGACAATGAGACATCATGGGGTAATCATCGTAACAAAGTGACCATAAAACACCTGTACTCACCACACTGTCCCTCAGTGTTGCCACTGAACTTGTCCCAGGGCAGGTATATGCTAAACATAAGACCAGTGAAAGACACCTTGGCATTAATTGCTGGTATGACTAAAAGGGTCTCAATTCCGTTGTCTGTGATGCGGAAGTCCTTGGTCTCATATGCTGGGATGATGCGTTTCTGGTTTACATAAATCTAGGACAAAATGATTAAGAGATGGACAAAATGGTTACAATAATTCAATATTTTTATACCCAATAGTATTCTAGAACTGTATCCTATATCTAACACATAAAGGAAGTATATCAATCTTAAATGGAAGCTAATCAATATCTAAGCTAAACCCAAAACTAATCCCTCTTAAACGAAAAAACAACTGAAAATCTCTTGAACATACAGTATTTTAGATATTTTAATTACCAGATTTGTGAAAACTCCATCAACGTCCTTCTTGGTCATGAATATCTTGTAAGATTGATAATAAATTGTCAGAGACTGAGGACAGGAAAGTCCATCTGGGGCATCACAATAGTAATTGTCGATTACAACACTGAAGTTGTACTTTGGCAGGATTTCTTTGACCAAGACGTAAGAACAATTTCCTTGGAAGCCATAGTATGTTCCATCAAAGGTGACATAGTGAGGGTCTCCCCAACCATAGCAGATACCTTAGTAAGAAGAGAACGATTAGCATTTAGATGGACACGGATATGGAATGTTTTATGCTAAATGAATGGTGTGGTGCTGAACGTTTTCCAATGTTAGACATTCATATACATTTACTGCTGGTAACTATTAGATAAACCTAAACAAGTCAAATAGTAAGAATAACTTTGAACTAAAATCAATGGCTAAAGTGGATTTTGTGACACAAAGAATAAACATATCTATTTTTGGGGTGGGAGGTGGTAAACTTACATTGACACTCATAGTGGAAACAGCATCCAGATTCGTCATACACTTTGATGGGAGGATAGTTATTTTCACATGCTATAGGCTTCGGAGTCTCACAATGTACATGCTCATAAATAACCTTCCCGTTGGCGCATGTTCCGTTGGTGCATTGGTTATGTTTCCAGCTGTCACCATTCTACAAACACAGAAATATAGTAGGCCTACATGAAATGTCCATAAAATCATTCAATTATTTTTGTAATGTAATCATCCCTTTGTAAATAATAATTCCTATGGAACAAAAGTTATTATCTATAGCAGAGTAAAACCTGTCTTGGAGGATGGTCATGGTCACAGTTCTTCTCAGATGGATATGTTACATGTGGAACTGTTGTTGTTGGGGGCTGTGAAGTGGTTGGTGAAGTAGGAGTAACTGGGGTAGTTGATGTACCACAGCTGGTCAAATGTGTTTCTATTTCACAAGTCTTGTTGCAGAGACCAATGTAGCACCATCCATCATGGTCAGAGACATTATAAACAATTGAGCCTGAAAGTAATTTGAGGTGTAATCATTAAGCAAGTTTTCCAACTTAACATGTAAAATGACATACAAACTGAACATCACTAACAGCTGAACTAATAGTACAAAAGGTTTCAAACTTGGAAAGGTGAAAAGTAAAACTTACCAATGAGGAAATCAGTATGATTGAAATGGCAAGAAGAACAATAAAGGGGGATTGTAACTGGAATCGATGGTTTCACTGTTTCACCAGTTATTACAAAAAAAGGAGTTGTAGGAATAATAGTAGTGGTGGGAGGCAGAGTTGTTGTTTTTGTTGTAGGTGGAGCTGTTGACGTTGAGGTTGTAGTAGTGGGTGTAGGAGTGGTGATATGAGGACCTGTCGTTGATGTGGTGGTGGGGATGTGTGTTGTGGTTCCACATTGACAACATTTCACTCGAATCTCGTAATCAAAGCACTTTTGCTGAAGACCTTGCTTATTGTTTTGACAAATCAGTCCAACAGATGGATTGCAAGTCACATCTTGGCCAAGCTGAGAGATCTGAAGTCCAGGGTATTGTTTTGCTCTACATTCAACTGCCTCTGGAGCTGAGCAAATGTGATAACCAGCAGAAATGATGTTCTTAATGGATTCATTATCTCCACCTTCAGAGCCAGTCGTTGGCTGACCAAGGTTGATCCAGTCTGACCACACACATTTTTCTTCACCGCTGCATTGGGTAGGTGTTACTCCAGTTGAGGTTGATGTAGGAGTAGTGGTTGGAGTCGTACTAGAGCTGGGAGTCTGAGTTGTTATTTTTGTTGTAGGTGGAGCTGTCGATGTTGAGGTTGTAGTAGTGGGTGTAGGAGTAGTGATATGAGGAACTGTTGTTGTTGTGGTGGTGGGGATGTGTGTTATGGTTCCACATTGACAACATTTCACTCGAATCTCGTAATCAAAGCACTTTTGCTTAAGACCTTGCTTATTGTTTTGACAAATCAGTCCAACGGATGGGTTGCAAGTCACGTCTTGGCCAAGCTGAGAGATCTGAAGTCCAGGGTATTGTTTTGCTCTACATTCAACTGCCTCTGGAGCTGAGCAAATGTGATAACCAGCAGAAATGATGTTCTTAATGGATTCATTATCTCCACCTTCAGAGCCAGTCGTTGGCTGACCAAGGTTGATCCAGTCTGACCACACACATTTTTCTTCACCGCTGCATTGGGTAGGTGTTACTCCAGTTGAGGTTGATGTAGGAGTAGTGGTTGGAGTCGTACTAGAGCTGGGGGTCTGAGTTGTTGTTTTTGTTGTAGGTGGAGCTGTCGATGTTGAGGTTGTAGTAGTGGGTGTAGGAGTAGTGATATGAGGAACTGTTGTTGTTGTGGTGGTGGGGATGTGTGTTATGGTTCCACATTGACAACATTTCACTCGAATCTCGTAATCAAAGCACTTTTGCTGAAGACCTTGCTTATTGTTTTGACAAATCAGTCCAACGGATGGGTTGCAAGTCACGTCTTGGCCAAGCTGAGAGATCTGAAGTCCAGGGTATTGTTTTGCTCTACATTCAACTGCCTCTGGAGCTGAGCAAATGTGATAACCAGCAGAAATTATGTTCTTAATGGATTCATTATCTCCACCTTCAGAGCCAGTCGTTGGCTGACCAAGGTTGATCCAGTCTGACCACACACATTTTTCTTCACCGCTGCATTGGGTAGGTGTTACTCCAGTTGAGGTTGATGTAGGAGTAGTGGTTGGAGTCGTACTAGAGCTGGGAGTCTGAGTTGTTGTTTTTGTTGTAGTTGGAGCTGTCGATGTTGAGGTTGTGGTAGTGGGTGTAGGAGTAGTGATATGAGGAACTGTTGTTGTTGTGGTGGTGGGGATGTGTGTTATGGTTCCACATTGACAACATTTCACTCGAATCTCATAATCAAAGCACTTTTGCTGAAGACCTTGCTTATTGTTTTGACAAATCAGTCCAACGGATGGATTGCAAGTCACGTCTTGGCCAAGCTGTGAGATCTGAAGTCCAGGGTATTGTTTTGCTCTACATTCAACTGCCTCTGGAGCTGAGCAAATGTGATAACCAGCAGAAATGATGTTCTTAATGGATTCAATATCTCCACCTTCAGAGCCAGTCGTTGGCTGACCAAGGTTGATCCAGTCTGACCACACACATTTTTCTTCACCACTGCATTGGGTAGGTGTTACTCCAGTTGAGGTTGATGTAGGAGTAGTGGTTGGAGTCGTACTAGAGCTGGGATTCTGAGTTGTTGTTTTTGTTGTAGTTGGAGCTGTCGATGTTGAGGTTGTGGTAGTGGGTGTAGGAGTAGTGATATGAGGAACTGTTGTTGTTGTGGTGGTGGGGATGTGTGTTATGGTTCCACATTGACAACATTTCACTCGAATCTCGTAATCAAAGCACTTTTGCTGAAGACCTTGCTTATTGTTTTGACAAATCAGTCCAACGGATGGGTTGCAAGTCACGTCTTGGCCAAGCTGAGAGATCTGAAGTCCAGGGTATTGTTTTGCTCTACATTCAACTGCCTCTGGAGCTGAGCAAATGTGATAACCAGCAGAAATGATGTTCTTAATGGATTCATTATCTCCACCTTCAGAGCCAGTCGTTGGCTGACCAAGGTTGATCCAGTCTGACCACACACATTTTTCTTCACCGCTGCATTGGGTAGGTGTTACTCCAGTTGAGGTTGATGTAGGAGTAGTGGTTGGAGTCGTACTAGAGCTGGGAGTCTGAGTTGTTGTTTTTGTTGTAGGTGGAGCTGTCGATGTTGAGGTTGTAGTAGTGGGTGTAGGAGTAGTGATATGAGGAACTGTTGTTGTTGTGGTGGTGGGGATGTGTGTTATGGTTCCACATTGACAACATTTCACTCGAATCTCATAATCAAAGCACTTTTGCTGAAGACCTTGCTTATTGTTTTGACAAATCAGTCCAACGGATGGATTGCAAGTCACGTCTTGGCCAAGCTGTGAGATCTGAAGTCCAGGGTATTGTTTTGCTCTACATTCAACTGCCTCTGGAGCTGAGCAAATGTGATAACCAGCAGAAATGATGTTCTTAATGGATTCATTATCTCCACCTTCAGAGCCAGTCGTTGGCTGACCAAGGTTGATCCAGTCTGACCACACACATTTTTCTTCACCACTGCATTGGGTAGGTGTTACTCCAGTTGAGGTTGATGTAGGAGTAGTGGTTGGAGTCGTACTAGAGCTGGGATTCTGAGTTGTTGTTTTTGTTGTAGGTGGAGCTGTCGATGTTGAGGTTGTGGTAGTGGGTGTAGGAGTAGTGATATGAGGAACTGTTGTTGTTGTGGTGGTGGGGATGTGTGTTATGGTTCCACATTGACAACATTTCACTCGAATCTCGTAATCAAAGCACTTTTGCTGAAGACCTTGCTTATTGTTTTGACAAATCAGTCCAACGGATGGGTTGCAAGTCACGTCTTGGCCAAGCTGAGAGATCTGAAGTCCAGGGTATTGTTTTGCTCTACATTCAACTGCCTCTGGAGCTGAGCAAATGTGATAACCAGCAGAAATTATGTTCTTAATGGATTCATTATCTCCACCTTCAGAGCCAGTCGTTGGCTGACCAAGGTTGATCCAGTCTGACCACACACATTTTTCTTCACCGCTGCATTGGGTAGGTGTTACTCCAGTTGAGGTTGATGTAGGAGTAGTGGTTGGAGTCGTACTAGAGCTGGGAGTCTGAGTTGTTGTTTTTGTTGTAGGTGGAGCTGTCGATGTTGAGGTTGTAGTAGTGGGTGTAGGAGTAGTGATATGAGGAACTGTTGTTGTTGTGGTGGTGGGGATGTGTGTTATGGTTCCACATTGACAACATTTCACTCGAATCTCGTAATCAAAGCACTTTTGCTGAAGACCTTGCTTATTGTTTTGACAAATCAGTCCAACGGATGGATTGCAAGTCACGTCTTGGCCAAGCTGTGAGATCTGAAGTCCAGGGTATTGTTTTGCTCTACATTCAACTGCCTCTGGAGCTGAGCAAATGTGATAACCAGCAGAAATGATGTTCTTAATGGATTCAATATCTCCACCTTCAGAGCCAGTCGTTGGCTGACCAAGGTTGATCCAGTCTGACCACACACATTTTTCTTCACCACTGCATTGGGTAGGTGTTACTCCAGTTGAGGTTGATGTAGGAGTAGTGGTTGGAGTCGTACTAGAGCTGGGATTCTGAGTTGTTGTTTTTGTTGTAGTTGGAGCTGTCGATGTTGAGGTTGTGGTAGTGGGTGTAGGAGTAGTGATATGAGGAACTGTTGTTGTTGTGGTGGTGGGGATGTGTGTTATGGTTCCACATTGACAACATTTCACTCGAATCTCGTAATCAAAGCACTTTTGCTGAAGACCTTGCTTATTGTTTTGACAAATCAGTCCAACGGATGGGTTGCAAGTCACGTCTTGGCCAAGCTGAGAGATCTGAAGTCCAGGGTATTGTTTTGCTCTACATTCAACTGCCTCTGGAGCTGAGCAAATGTGATAACCAGCAGAAATTATGTTCTTAATGGATTCATTATCTCCACCTTCAGAGCCAGTCGTTGGCTGACCAAGGTTGATCCAGTCTGACCACACACATTTTTCTTCACCGCTGCATTGGGTAGGTGTTACTCCAGTTGAGGTTGATGTAGGAGTAGTGGTTGGAGTCGTACTAGAGTTGGGAGTCTGAGTTGTTGTTTTTGTTGTTGGTGGAGCTGTCGATGTTGAGGTTGTGGTAGTGGGTGTAGGAGTAGTGATATGAGGAACTGTTGTTGTTGTGGTGGTGGGGATGTGTGTTATGGTTCCACATTGACAACATTTCACTCGAATCTCGTAATCAAAGCACTTTTGCTGAAGACCTTGCTTATTGTTTTGACAAATCAGTCCAACGGATGGGTTGCAAGTCACGTCTTGGCCAAGCTGAGAGATCTGAAGTCCAGGGTATTGTTTTGCTCTACATTCAACTGCCTCTGGAGCTGAGCAAATGTGATAACCAGCAGAAATTATGTTCTTAATGGATTCATTATCTCCACCTTCAGAGCCAGTCGTTGGCTGACCAAGGTTGATCCAGTCTGACCACACACATTTTTCTTCACCGCTGCATTGGGTAGGTGTTACTCCAGTTGAGGTTGATGTAGGAGTAGTGGTTGGAGTCGTACTAGAGCTGGGAGTCTGAGTTGTTGTTTTTGTTGTAGGTGGAGCTGTCGATGTTGAGGTTGTAGTAGTGGGTGTAGGAGTAGTGATATGAGGAACTGTTGTTGTTGTGGTGGTGGGGATGTGTGTTATGGTTCCACATTGACAACATTTCACTCGAATCTCGTAATCAAAGCACTTTTGCTGAAGACCTTGCTTATTGTTTTGACAAATCAGTCCAACGGATGGGTTGCAAGTCACGTCTTGGCCAAGCTGAGAGATCTGAAGTCCAGGGTATTGTTTTGCTCTACATTCAACTGCCTCTGGAGCTGAGCAAATGTGATAACCAGCAGAAATGATGTTCTTAATGGATTCATTATCTCCACCTTCAGAGCCAGTCGTTGGCTGACCAAGGTTGATCCAGTCTGACCACACACATTTTTCTTCACCACTGCATTGGGTAGGTGTTACTCCAGTTGAGGTTGATGTAGGAGTAGTGGTTGGAGTCGTACTAGAGCTGGGAGTCTGAGTTGTTGTTTTTGTTGTAGGTGGAGCTGTCGATGTTGAGGTTGTAGTAGTGGGTGTAGGAGTAGTGATATGAGGAACTGTTGTTGTTGTGGTGGTGGGGATGTGTGTTATGGTTCCACATTGACAACATTTCACTCGAATCTCGTAATCAAAGCACTTTTGCTGAAGACCTTGCTTATTGTTTTGACAAATCAGTCCAACGGATGGGTTGCAAGTCACGTCTTGGCCAAGCTGAGAGATCTGAAGTCCAGGGTATTGTTTTGCTCTACATTCAACTGCCTCTGGAGCTGAGCAAATGTGATAACCAGCAGAAATTATGTTCTTAATGGATTCATTATCTCCACCTTCAGAGCCAGTCGTTGGCTGACCAAGGTTGATCCAGTCTGACCACACACATTTTTCTTCACCGCTGCATTGGGTAGGTGTTACTCCAGTTGAGGTTGATGTAGGAGTAGTGGTTGGAGTCGTACTAGAGCTGGGAGTCTGAGTTGTTGTTTTTGTTGTAGGTGGAGCTGTCGATGTTGAGGTTGTAGTAGTGGGTGTAGGAGTAGTGATATGAGGAACTGTTGTTGTTGTGGTGGTGGGGATGTGTGTTATGGTTCCACATTGACAACATTTCACTCGAATCTCGTAATCAAAGCACTTTTGCTGAAGACCTTGCTTATTGTTTTGACAAATCAGTCCAACGGATGGGTTGCAAGTCACGTCTTGGCCAAGCTGAGAGATCTGAAGTCCAGGGTATTGTTTTGCTCTACATTCAACTGCCTCTGGAGCTGAGCAAATGTGATAACCAGCAGAAATTATGTTCTTAATGGATTCATTATCTCCACCTTCAGAGCCAGTCGTTGGCTGACCAAGGTTGATCCAGTCTGACCACACACATTTTTCTTCACCGCTGCATTGGGTAGGTGTTACTCCAGTTGAGGTTGATGTAGGAGTAGTGGTTGGAGTCGTACTAGAGCTGGGAGTCTGAGTTGTTGTTTTTGTTGTAGGTGGAGCTGTCGATGTTGAGGTTGTAGTAGTGGGTGTAGGAGTAGTGATATGAGGAACTGTTGTTGTTGTGGTGGTGGGGATGTGTGTTGTGGTTCCACATTGACAACATTTCACTCGAATCTCGTAATCAAAGCACTTTTGCTGAAGACCTTGCTTATTGTTTTTACAAATCAGTCCAACGGATGGATTGCAAGTCACGTCTTGGCCAAGCTGTGAGATCTGAAGTCCAGGGTATTGTTTTGCTCTACATTCAACTGCCTCTGGAGCTGAGCAAATGTGATAACCAGCAGAAATTATGTTCTTAATGGATTCATTATCTCCACCTTCAGAGCCAGTCGTTGGCTGACCAAGGTTGATCCAGTCTGACCACACACATTTTTCTTCACCGCTGCATTGGGTAGGTGTTACTCCAGTTGAGGTTGATGTAGGAGTAGTGGTTGGAGTCGTACTAGAGCTGGGAGTCTGAGTTGTTGTTTTTGTTGTAGGTGGAGCTGTCGATGTTGAGGTTGTAGTAGTGGGTGTAGGAGTAGTGATATGAGGAACTGTTGTTGTTGTGGTGGTGGGGATGTGTGTTATGGTTCCACATTGACAACATTTCACTCGAATCTCGTAATCAAAGCACTTTTGCTGAAGACCTTGCTTATTGTTTTGACAAATCAGTCCAACGGATGGGTTGCAAGTCACGTCTTGGCCAAGCTGAGAGATCTGAAGTCCAGGGTATTGTTTTGCTCTACATTCAACTGCCTCTGGAGCTGAGCAAATGTGATAACCAGCAGAAATTATGTTCTTAATGGATTCATTATCTCCACCTTCAGAGCCAGTCGTTGGCTGACCAAGGTTGATCCAGTCTGACCACACACATTTTTCTTCACCGCTGCATTGGGTAGGTGTTACTCCAGTTGAGGTTGATGTAGGAGTAGTGGTTGGAGTCGTACTAGAGCTGGGAGTCTGAGTTGTTGTTTTTGTTGTAGGTGGAGCTGTCGATGTTGAGGTTGTAGTAGTGGGTGTAGGAGTAGTGATATGAGGAACTGTTGTTGTTGTGGTGGTGGGGATGTGTGTTATGGTTCCACATTGACAACATTTCACTCGAATCTCGTAATCAAAGCACTTTTGCTGAAGACCTTGCTTATTGTTTTTACAAATCAGTCCAACGGATGGATTGCAAGTCACGTCTTGGCCAAGCTGTGAGATCTGAAGTCCAGGGTATTGTTTTGCTCTACAGTCAACTGCCTCTGGAGCTGAGCAAATGTGATAACCAGCGGAAATTATGTTCTTAATGGATTCATTATCTCCACCTTCAGAGCCAGTCTTTGGCTGACCAAGGTTGATCCAGTCTGACCACACACATTTTTCTTCACCGCTGCATTGGGTAGGTGTTACTCCAGTTGAGGTTGATGTAGGAGTAGTGGTTGGAGTCGTACTAGAGCTGGGAGTCTGAGTTGTTGTTTTTGTTGTAGGTGGAGCTGTCGATGTTGAGGTTGTAGTAGTGGGTGTAGGAGTAGTGATATGAGGAACTGTTGTTGTTGTGGTGGTGGGGATGTGTGTTGTGGTTCCACATTGACAACATTTCACTCGAATCTCGTAATCAAAGCACTTTTGCTGAAGACCTTGCTTATTGTTTTTACAAATCAGTCCAACGGATGGATTGCAAGTCACGTCTTGGCCAAGCTGTGAGATCTGAAGTCCAGGGTATTGTTTTGCTCTACATTCAACTGCCTCTGGAGCTGAGCAAATGTGATAACCAGCAGAAATGATGTTCTTAATGGATTCATTATCTCCACCTTCAGAGCCAGTCGTTGGCTGACCAAGGTTGATCCAGTCTGACCACACACATTTTTCTTCACCGCTGCATTGGGTAGGTGTTACTCCAGTTGAGGTAGGATGTAGTGGTTGGAGTCGTACTAGAGCTGGGAGTCTGAGTTGTTGTTTTTGTTGTAGGTGGAGCTGTCGATGTTGAGGTTGTAGTAGTGGGTGTAGGAGTAGTGATATGAGGAACTGTTGTTGTTGTGGTGGTGGGGATGTGTGTTATGGTTCCACATTGACAACATTTCACTCGAATCTCGTAATCAAAGCACTTTTGCTGAAGACCTTGCTTATTGTTTTGACAAATCAGTCCAACGGATGGGTTGCAAGTCACGTCTTGGCCAAGCTGAGAGATCTGAAGTCCAGGGTATTGTTTTGCTCTACATTCAACTGCCTCTGGAGCTGAGCAAATGTGATAACCAGCAGAAATTATGTTCTTAATGGATTCATTATCTCCACCTTCAGAGCCAGTCGTTGGCTGACCAAGGTTGATCCAGTCTGACCACACACATTTTTCTTCACCGCTGCATTGGGTAGGTGTTACTCCAGTTGAGGTTGATGTAGGAGTAGTGGTTGGAGTCGTACTAGAGCTGGGAGTCTGAGTTGTTGTTTTTGTTGTAGGTGGAGCTGTCGATGTTGAGGTTGTAGTAGTGGGTGTAGGAGTAGTGATATGAGGAACTGTTGTTGTTGTGGTGGTGGGGATGTGTGTTATGGTTCCACATTGACAACATTTCACTCGAATCTCGTAATCAAAGCACTTTTGCTGAAGACCTTGCTTATTGTTTTTACAAATCAGTCCAACGGATGGATTGCAAGTCACGTCTTGGCCAAGCTGTGAGATCTGAAGTCCAGGGTATTGTTTTGCTCTACATTCAACTGCCTCTGGAGCTGAGCAAATGTGATAACCAGCGGAAATGATGTTCTTAATGGATTCATTATCTCCACCTTCAGAGCCAGTCGTTGGCTGACCAAGGTTGATCCAGTCTGACCACACACATTTTTCTTCACCACTGCATTGGGTAGGTGTTACTCCAGTTGAGGTTGATGTAGGAGTAGTGGTTGGAGTCGTACTAGAGCTGGGAGTCTGAGTTGTTGTTTTTGTTGTAGGTGGAGCTGTCGATGTTGAGGTTGTAGTAGTGGGTGTAGGAGTAGTGATATGAGGAACTGTTGTTGTTGTGGTGGTGGGGATGTGTGTTATGGTTCCACATTGACAACATTTCACTCGAATCTCGTAATCAAAGCACTTTTGCTGAAGACCTTGCTTATTGTTTTTACAAATCAGTCCAACGGATGGGTTGCAAGTCACGTCTTGGCCAAGCTGAGAGATCTGAAGTCCAGGGTATTGTTTTGCTCTACATTCAACTGCCTCTGGAGCTGAGCAAATGTGATAACCAGCCGAAATGATGTTCTTAATGGATTCATTATCTCCACCTTCAGAGCCAGTCGTTGGCTGACCAAGGTTGATCCAGTCTGACCACACACATTTTTCTTCACCGCTGCATTGGGTAGGTGTTACTCCAGTTGAGGTTGATGTAGGAGTAGTGGTTGGAGTCGTACTAGAGCTGGGAGTCTGAGTTGTTGTTTTTGTTGTAGGTGGAGCTGTCGATGTTGAGGTTGTAGTAGTGGGTGTAGGAGTAGTGATATGAGGAACTGTTGTTGTTGTGGTGGTGGGGATGTGTGTTATGGTTCCACATTGACAACATTTCACTCGAATCTCGTAATCAAAGCACTTTTGCTGAAGACCTTGCTTATTGTTTTGACAAATCAGTCCAACGGATGGGTTGCAAGTCACGTCTTGGCCAAGCTGAGAGATCTGAAGTCCAGGGTATTGTTTTGCTCTACATTCAACTGCCTCTGGAGCTGAGCAAATGTGATAACCAGCAGAAATGATGTTCTTAATGGATTCATTATCTCCACCTTCAGAGCCAGTCGTTGGCTGACCAAGGTTGATCCAGTCTGACCACACACATTTTTCTTCACCACTGCATTGGGTAGGTGTTACTCCAGTTGAGGTTGATGTAGGAGTAGTGGTTGGAGTCGTACTAGAGCTGGGAGTCTGAGTTGTTGTTTTTGTTGTAGGTGGAGCTGTCGATGTTGAGGTTGTAGTAGTGGGTGTAGGAGTAGTGATAGTGAGAGGAACTGTTGTTGTTGTGGTGGTGGGGATGTGTGTTGTGGTTCCACATTGACAACATTTCACTCGAATCTCGTAATCAAAGCACTTTTGCTGAAGACCTTGCTTATTGTTTTGACAAATCAGTCCAACGGATGGATTGCAAGTCACGTCTTGGCCAAGCTGAGAGATCTGAAGTCCAGGGTATTGTTTTGCTCTACATTCAACTGCCTCTGGAGCTGAGCAAATGTGATAACCAGCAGAAATCATGTTCTTAATGGATTCATTATCTCCACCTTCAGAGCCAGTCGTTGGCTGACCAAGGTTGATCCAGTCTGACCACACACATTTTTCTTCACCACTGCATTGGGTAGGTGTTACTCCAGTTGAGGTTGATGTAGGAGTAGTGGTTGGAGTCGTACTAGAGCTGGGAGTCTGAGTTGTTGTTTTTGTTGTAGGTGGAGCTGTCGATGTTGAGGTTGTAGTAGTGGGTGTAGGAGTAGTGATATGAGAAACTGTTGTTGTTGTGGTGGTGGGGATGTGTGTTATGGTTCCACATTGACAACATTTCACTCGAATCTCGTAATCAAAGCACTTTTGCTGAAGACCTTGCTTATTGTTTTGACAAATCAGTCCAACGGATGGGTTGCAAGTCACGTCTTGGCCAAGCTGAGAGATCTGAAGTCCAGGGTATTGTTTTGCTCTACATTCAACTGCCTCTGGAGCTGAGCAAATGTGATAACCAGCAGAAATGATGTTCTTAATGGATTCATTATCTCCACCTTCAGAGCCAGTCGTTGGCTGACCAAGGTTGATCCAGTCTGACCAAACACATTTTTCTTCACCACTGCATTGGGTAGGTGTTACTCCTGTTGAGGTTGATGTAGGAGTAGTGGTTGGAGTCGTACTAGAGCTGGGAGTCTGAGTTGTTGATTTTGTTGTAGGTGGAGCTGTCGATGTTGAGGTTGTAGTAGTGGGTGTAGGAGTAGTGATATGAGGAACTGTTGTTGTTGTGGTGGTGGGGATGTGTGTTATGGTTCCACATTGACAACATTTCACTCGAATCTCGTAATCAAAGCACTTTTGCTGAAGACCTTGCTTATTGTTTTTACAAATCAGTCCAACGGATGGGTTGCAAGTCACGTCTTGGCCAAGCTGAGAGATCTGAAGTCCAGGGTATTGTTTTGCTCTACATTCAACTGCCTCTGGAGCTGAGCAAATGTGATAACCAGCAGAAATGATGTTCTTAATGGATTCATTATCTCCTCCTTCAGAGCCAGTCGTTGGCTGACCAAGGTTGATCCAGTCTGACCAAACACATTTTTCTTCACCACTGCATTGGGTAGGTGTTACTCCCGTTGAGGTTGATGTAGGAGTAGTGGTTGGAGTCGTACTAGAGCTGGGAGTCTGAGTTGTTGATTTTGTTGTAGGTGGAGCTGTCGATGTTGAGGTTGTAGTAGTGGGTGTAGGAGTAGTGATATGAGAAACTGTTGTTGTTGTGGTGGTGGGGATGTGTGTTATGGTTCCACATTGACAACATTTCACTCGAATCTCGTAATCAAAGCACTTTTGCTGAAGACCTTGCTTATTGTTTTGACAAATCAGTCCAACGGATGGGTTGCAAGTCACGTCTTGGCCAAGCTGAGAGATCTGAAGTCCAGGGTATTGTTTTGCTCTACATTCAACTGCCTCTGGAGCTGAGCAAATGTGATAACCAGCAGAAATGATGTTCTTAATGGATTCATTATCTCCACCTTCAGAGCCAGTCGTTGGCTGTCCAAGGTTGATCCAGTCTGACCAAACACATTTTTCTTCACCACTGCATTGGGTAGGTGTTACTCCTGTTGAGGTTGATGTAGGAGTAGTGGTTGGAGTCGTACTAGAGCTGGGAGTCTGAGTTGTTGTTTTTGTTGTAGGTGGAGCTGTCGATGTTGAGGTTGTAGTAGTGGGTGTAGGAGTAGTGATATGAGGAACTGTTGTTGTTGTGGTGGTGGGGATGTGTGTTATGGTTCCACATTGACAACATTTCACTCGAATCTCGTAATCAAAGCACTTTTGCTGAAGACCTTGCTTATTGTTTTGACAAATCAGTCCAACGGATGGGTTGCAAGTCACGTCTTGGCCAAGCTGAGAGATCTGAAGTCCAGGGTATTGTTTTGCTCTACATTCAACTGCCTCTGGAGCTGAGCAAATGTGATAACCAGCAGAAATGATGTTCTTAATGGATTCATTATCTCCACCTTCAGAGCCAGTCGTTGGCTGACCAAGGTTGATCCAGTCTGACCAAACACATTTTTCTTCACCACTGCATTGGGTAGGTGTTACTCCTGTTGAGGTTGATGTAGGAGTAGTGGTTGGAGTCGTACTAGAGCTGGGAGTCTGAGTTGTTGATTTTGTTGTAGGTGGAGCTGTCGATGTTGAGGTTGTAGTAGTGGGTGTAGGAGTAGTGATATGAGGAACTGTTGTTGTTGTGGTGGTGGGGATGTGTGTTATGGTTCCACATTGACAACATTTCACTCGAATCTCGTAATCAAAGCACTTTTGCTGAAGACCTTGCTTATTGTTTTGACAAATCAGTCCAACGGATGGGTTGCAAGTCACGTCTTGGCCAAGCTGAGAGATCTGAAGTCCAGGGTATTGTTTTGCTCTACATTCAACTGCCTCTGGAGCTGAGCAAATGTGATAACCAGCAGAAATGATGTTCTTAATGGATTCATTATCTCCACCTTCAGAGCCAGTCGTTGGCTGACCAAGGTTGATCCAGTCTGACCACACACATTTTTCTTCACCACTGCATTGGGTAGGTGTTACTCCAGTTGAGGTTGATGTAGGAGTAGTGGTTGGAGTCGTACTAGAGCTGGGAGTCTGAGTTGTTGTTTTTGTTGTAGGTGGAGCTGTCGATGTTGAGGTTGTAGTAGTGGGTGTAGGAGTAGTGATATGAGGAACTGTTGTTGTTGTGGTGGTGGGGATGTGTGTTGTGGTTCCACATTGACAACATTTCACTCGAATCTCGTAATCAAAGCACTTTTGCTGAAGACCTTGCTTATTGTTTTGACAAATCAGTCCAACGGATGGATTGCAAGTCACGTCTTGGCCAAGCTGAGAGATCTGAAGTCCAGGGTATTGTTTTGCTCTACATTCAACTGCCTCTGGAGCTGAGCAAATGTGATAACCAGCAGAAATCATGTTCTTAATGGATTCATTATCTCCACCTTCAGAGCCAGTCGTTGGCTGACCAAGGTTGATCCAGTCTGACCACACACATTTTTCTTCACCACTG
Organism: Oncorhynchus gorbuscha; assembly: GCF_021184085.1. Lineage (NCBI taxonomy): Eukaryota > Metazoa > Chordata > Actinopteri > Salmoniformes > Salmonidae > Oncorhynchus > Oncorhynchus gorbuscha. The sequence continues at coordinate 20,504,454 of NC_060177.1, read as the reverse complement.
CATTGGGTAGGTGTTACTCCAGTTGAGGTTGATGTAGGAGTAGTGGTTGGAGTCGTACTAGAGCTGGGAGTCTGAGTTGTTGTTTTTGTTGTAGGTGGAGCTGTCGATGTTGAGGTTGTAGTAGTGGGTGTAGGAGTAGTGATATGAGAAACTGTTGTTGTTGTGGTGGTGGGGATGTGTGTATGGTTCCACATTGACAACATTTCACTCGAATCTCGTAATCAAAGCACTTTTGCTGAAGACCTTGCTTATTGTTTTGACAAATCAGTCCAACGGATGGGTTGCAAGTCACGTCTTGGCCAAGCTGAGAGATCTGAAGTCCAGGGTATTGTTTTGCTCTACATTCAACTGCCTCTGGAGCTGAGCAAATGTGATAACCAGCAGAAATGATGTTCTTAATGGATTCATTATCTCCACCTTCAGAGCCAGTCGTTGGCTGTCCAAGGTTGATCCAGTCTGACCAAACACATTTTTCTTCACCACTGCATTGGGTAGGTGTTACTCCTGTTGAGGTTGATGTAGGAGTAGTGGTTGGAGTCGTACTAGAGCTGGGAGTCTGAGTTGTTGATTTTGTTGTAGGTGGAGCTGTCGATGTTGAGGTTGTAGTAGTGGGTGTAGGAGTAGTGATATGAGGAACTGTTGTTGTTGTGGTGGTGGGGATGTGTGTTATGGTTCCACATTGACAACATTTCACTCGAATCTCGTAATCAAAGCACTTTTGCTGAAGACCTTGCTTATTGTTTTTACAAATCAGTCCAACGGATGGGTTGCAAGTCACGTCTTGGCCAAGCTGAGAGATCTGAAGTCCAGGGTATTGTTTTGCTCTACATTCAACTGCCTCTGGAGCTGAGCAAATGTGATAACCAGCAGAAATGATGTTCTTAATGGATTCATTATCTCCACCTTCAGAGCCAGTCGTTGGCTGTCCAAGGTTGATCCAGTCTGACCAAACACATTTTTCTTCACCACTGCATTGGGTAGGTGTTACTCCTGTTGAGGTTGATGTAGGAGTAGTGGTTGGAGTCGTACTAGAGCTGGGAGTCTGAGTTGTTGATTTTGTTGTAGGTGGAGCTGTCGATGTTGAGGTTGTAGTAGTGGGTGTAGGAGTAGTGATATGAGAAACTGTTGTTGTTGTGGTGGTGGGGATGTGTGTTATGGTTCCACATTGACAACATTTCACTCGAATCTCGTAATCAAAGCACTTTTGCTGAAGACCTTGCTTATTGTTTTGACAAATCAGTCCAACGGATGGGTTGCAAGTCACGTCTTGGCCAAGCTGAGAGATCTGAAGTCCAGGGTATTGTTTTGCTCTACATTCAACTGCCTCTGGAGCTGAGCAAATGTGATAACCAGCAGAAATGATGTTCTTAATGGATTCATTATCTCCACCTTCAGAGCCAGTCGTTGGCTGTCCAAGGTTGATCCAGTCTGACCAAACACATTTTTCTTCACCACTGCATTGGGTAGGTGTTACTCCTGTTGAGGTTGATGTAGGAGTAGTGGTTGGAGTCGTACTAGAGCTGGGAGTCTGAGTTGTTGATTTTGTTGTAGGTGGAGCTGTCGATGTTGAGGTTGTAGTAGTGGGTGTAGGAGTAGTGATATGAGGAACTGTTGTTGTTGTGGTGGTGGGAAGGTGTGTTATGGTTCCACATTGACAACATTTCACTCGAATCTCGTAATCAAAGCACTTTTGCTGAAGACCTTGCTTATTGTTTTGACAAATCAGTCCAACGGATGGGTTGCAAGTCACGTCTTGGCCAAGCTGAGAGATCTGAAGTCCAGGGTATTGTTTTGCTCTACATTCAACTGCCTCTGGAGCTGAGCAAATGTGATAACCAGCATAAATTATGTTCTTAATGGATTCATTATCTCCTCCTTCAGAGCCAGTCGTTGGCTGACCAAGGTTGATCCAGTCTGACCAAACACATTTGTCTTCACCACTGCATTGGGTAGGTGTTACTCCCGTTGAGGTTGATGTAGGAGTAGTGGTTGGAGTCGTACTAGAGCTGGGAGTCTGAGTTGTTGATTTTGTTGTAGGTGGAGCTGTCGATGTTGAGGTTGTAGGAGTGGGTGTAGGAGTAGTGATATGAGGAACTGTTGTTGTTGTGGTGGTGGGGAGATGTGTTATGGTTCCACATTGACAACATTTCACTCGAATCTCGTAATCAAAGCACTTTTGCTGAAGACCTTGCTTATTGTTTTTACAAATCAGTCCAACGGATGGGTTGCAAGTCACGTCTTGGCCAAGCTGAGAGATCTGAAGTCCAGGGTATTGTTTTGCTCTACATTCAACTGCCTCTGGAGCTGAGCAAATGTGATAACCAGCAGAAATGATGTTCTTAATGGATTCATTATCTCCACCTTCAGAGCCAGTCGTTGGCTGACCAAGATTGATCCAGTCTGACCACACACATTTCTCTTCACCACTGCATTGGGTAGGTGTAACTCCTGTTGAGGTTGATGTAGGAGTAGTGGTTGGAGTCGTACTAGAGCTGGGAGTCTGAGTTGTTGTTTTTGTTGTAGGTGGAGCTGTCGATGTTGAGATTGTAGTAGTGGGTGTAGGAGTAGTGATATGAGGAACTGTTGTTGTTGTGGTGGTGGGAAGGTGTGTTATGGTTCCACATTGACAACATTTCACTCGAATCTCGTAATCAAAGCACTTTTGCTGAAGACCTTGCTTATTGTTTCGACAAATCAGTCCAACGGATGGGTTGCAAGTCACGTCTTGGCCAAGCTGAGAGATCTGAAGTCCAGGGTATTGTTTTGCTCTACATTCAACTGCCTCTGGAGCTGAGCAAATGTGATAACCAGCAGAAATGATGTTTTTAATGGATTCATTATCTCCACCTTCAGAGCCAGTCGTTGGCTGACCAAGGTTGATCCAGTCTGACCACACACATTTCTCTTCACCACTGCATTGGGTAGGTGTTACTCCTGTTGAGGTTGATGTTGGAGTAGTGGTTGGAGTTGTACTAGGGCTGGGAGTGTGAGTTGTTGTTTTTGTTGTAGGTGGAGCTGTCGATGTTGAGGTTGTAGTAGTGGGTGTAGGAGTAGTGATGGGAGTAACTGTTGTTGATGTGGTAGGTGGTGCAGTCGATGTTAAGATTGCGGTATTTGGTGTTGGAGTAGTGGTAGGAGTTGTAGTTGTGGTTAGAGGTAGAGTTGAGGTTGGAGGTGTAGTGATTGTTGTTGGTTTTCTTGTTTTTGTAGGTAATGTGGATGCTGACATTGTTGTTGTTGTGACAGTAGGTTTAGTTGTTTGGACTGGTGTTGTAGTGTGACATTTCACAGTCTTGCAACACTTCACCTTAATTTCATAGTCAAGGCATATTGGAGGAATACCTTGATCTTTGTTCTGGCATATTAATCCAACCTTTGTATTACATTCTACCTTCTGTCCTAATTCAGACAATGGGATCCCTGGATATCGCACTGCTTGGCACATGACATCCACTGGTTTTTCACAAATATGTTTTCCAGATTCTAGAATCTTTTTAATTGATTCATTGTCACCACCCCCAGGACCAAATTGAGGATAGTCCACATTATACCAAGGTGACCACTCACAAACTGTGCAGTTATGGGGGTTTGTATTCAACGTGGTCGTTGATATAGTGGAGGTGGTTGCGTTTGTAGTTGTTGTTGTAACAGGTGGTCTTGTAGTTGTTGGTGAAATGGTTGTAGGCTTAGATGTACAAAGATCTTCATCACAGCAGAGGACTCGAACTTGGTAGTTAAAGCACAGTGGGAAATTTCCTGACTGGTCTTCATTTCTGCAAGTCAACCCTTCTGCTACATTACACTGCACCACTTGGCCTACTTGGCTTATGCTAACATTTGGGTACTTCTCGGCTCTGCATTGGATCTTGCTTGGCTTCTCACATATATCGTGTCCCTCTGCTCTTATGTTGTTGTAGATTTCAGAGTCTCCTCCTGGAGTACCAAGTGTAGGGAATGTGGTATCAAACCACTGTGACCACACACATGGATAGCCACATGTAGTAGTAAAGGTTGTTGGAGACACTGTTGTCTCTGTTGAAGTTGTGGTTGGCGCTATAGAATCAGGGATTACATTACAGTTATTTAGTTGAACTTAAAACAAACAAACAATTTTAAATTATGTAAAAACATTTAATTATGGGGCATAATTAGCAATGTTCTTAGCCATTTTGATCACAAAAGATACCTGCTGTAGTTTTTATATTTCACACATCAACTAATTCACAGTCATTCAAGTCTTAGACTCAAGTACCCACCAGTTGTGGGTGTTGAGAAAGTAAAGACAGTTGTTGTCACTGTAGAGGATGGAGTAGAGTTAGGAACAGATGGAGTTAAAGTTGGAGTTGGAGTTGAACATGGGTAAATGTCCCTCTGAGTGGTTCCATTCTTCCCACAGATGGCTGTGATACAACTGCCGTGCCCATTTGTGGTGTGATAGATGATATGCCCATTGGGGTATTTGTTCCCATTGTAGGTGCAAGTGCAAGCTGAAAGGGTAAGATATATGTTAGGGTACTGGAATGTTGCAGAAATCACGTATGTGTTGTTCTTTTGGTTGAAGGATCTGTTCATACCTTGTACATCGTATTTGCAGTCCACTGTCACAGAATTACAATAGCTTTGGAAAAAGAAGCATTTACAATTCTACTTAGTTTCATTCTTGACACTCAAACACAGTTACAGTGTTCACAATTTTAGCCAAGACCAAGATTATCTGTATTACAAAAGGCATACCATGTCTGGCAGTTTTCTGTGGTCTGTACTTTTTCTCCATTATTGTAGTGTTTTCCATCTCTGCCATAGCAGCCACACTGCTCCTTCTCCACACACTTCATTATATCTTCATCAAAGAAGGGTTGAGCAGGAGGACATTTTGGATAGCAACCTAAAGAAGAAGAAAAATAGTCAAATATTAATGATCAAAAAGCTATTTATTGATAGAGGGATATGGTGAAGAAACACAGTGAATAGAAATGGAGTGAAAATGTAAGAATATCTAAAAATGACCTCAGACAGTTATTCTTCTAAATACTTGATGATTGTAAAACTGGAATAGTCCAACAAAAAGACAAAATAAATGAATAGACTACAGATCAAGTTCTCTAGAGATCAAGTTTATACTACAGTTATACCACCAACACCAGGCACACAAACTCTTTACTATCAAGCTGAGCCATATACTTGCTGGATCACTTTCCAGTTAGCATGGTTTGGTAAAAGATGTAGCCTGCATTTCTTTCACACTGCCAATTCCGTTCAGATAAAATATACACTTGTTTTACCCCAATGTTTGTCAACAAAACAAATGAAATCAAACACTGTATAGCCTCAAAACATGGTTAAAACAATACTTTTTATGTCATGAATTGTCAGCCCTTGCATCCATAGCTCTGTCTATGGATTTGAGAGTGGTTACAATTTTCCTGGGCCTTCCCTCAGCTTTTTACCTAAGCAGAGGCGGGGTGGCGACTTTGTTATCGTTTCAATTAAGGACTCTAGCTTCAACATTAAATAAATACTAAGTACCTGTTATAGGAAATTGTAGCTACCCAAAATAGATCCTAAATGAATGTCTACTGTACCTTCAAGAGGTGGTATCTGAGTTGAGCAGCTCCCGGAGGGATTCCTGCAGGTCTTCATACACTGAGCTCCACATGCCTTGTAGTGCCACTCACATTCTCCAGGGGGGTTGTAGTAATCACAGAACAGTGCTGTATGTGGTGGACAAAAGCTCTCTGTAAGTATTATCTTCAATTCAGTTTAAACTGACTGGATGAAGCCTGTTTTTATGTCAGCACTTAAATGAATGGAACATTTAGAAACTCACGGCAGATTTGTGGGCTTCTCCAGGCTATGCAGGCTCCAGCCTCATTACAGGCCTCTGCATAAGCTGCCACAGCGGTACAGAAACACTCACAGTCTCCACCACTGTCGCAAGCACACGAGTCTGTCACACAAGCATCGTAGAAAGGAGAGGGGTCCACCTAATTGGAAAACAGATCTTATTTGACATGATCACATCAAATTCCAAAACATTCAGTGAACGACTAAAGTCTAAACCTACTTTAGAATGGCAGTCTGTGAAAACTTTGCTCTGTATGATGCTGCACTGCTTCTGTGACCAAGACTGCCTGTAAGGGTTGGCAGTACAGGGGCTCCTTTTGTTCTTTGCATCGGGGCAGCTTGCAGAGACTTTCCAGCTGTTTCCAAAGTCTAGAGGGTTGACAACTACTGCCTGGCTCCTGGTAGTGAAGTCATTGTTTGCATTGCCATCATAGTTTCCACAGAGACCACAGACATGTCCCTGAAGAGGACATAGCAAAAGATTCAGTTGAGTGATAAAAAGGAGTCATAACAGACTTGTGAATATCAGTTGATGGAACATCAACTGACTACACCCATATTTTAATATCTAATGTGTCATCCAATCAAAGTTGAAATGTACCTTGAACTGTGGGTTCAGTTTGATGAACATGCTTGTTTTCCTGTCCCACATGAGAATCAACCCATTATTGGCTTCAATCACAAGGTAGATGCCCATTGTGCGAATCTGGTAAGGAACCGCCTCCCCTGTATTTCTCTCAACGACTTGGTAGTTCCCTTCTGTCAGAATTAGTTCATTGTTCTGAAAGAGAATTTTTTTTTTTATAGTTTGAGTATGCAGTTAAGATATTAATTTATGTAATTACTCATCATGTTATAATGTATGCCATAATGTTCATTTTTTTGCCAGGCCTAATGAAGCTTTGATTTATGTGTTTTATAGTATGTATGTATGTATGTATGTATGTATGTATGTATGTATGTATGTATGTGTGTATGTATGTGTATGTATGTGTGTATGTATGTATGTATGTGTGTATGTATGTATGTGTGTGTGTGTGTGTGTGTGTGTGTGTGTGTGTGTGTGTGTGTGTGTGTGTGTGTGTGTGTGTGTGTGTGTGTGTGTGTGTGTGTGTGTGTGTGTGTGTGTGTGTGTGTGTGTGTGTGTGTGTGTGTGTGTGTATGACCGAATATTAGTAGTCTTGGCTTCAGTAATGGTATGTGCCAGAAAGAAAGCAGGAATCTAGTTACCCCCAGGAAGAGCTTAATGGCCTTGGAGCAGGTGGTGCCTGTCGTTCCACAAGGGATGTTCTCAGTGATGACCCTGAAGCTGCCGTTGGCATTGTTGCTACCACAGTAGTCCTGTTTAAGGTTTCAGTCATAAATTTAACAACAGCCAACATAGTATTTTGGTGGATGGAGCATTATCTCCAACAATACATGTTGTAAGTCAATCACTGAAATAGTGAAAAGGTTCCGCTTGTTGGGAATGCTACAGCAACATCTACAAAGCAACAGCAGATCATGGCCAAACAGTTTCAAATATTGCTATTCAGACTCCCCAGAAACACCTACAGTATATACCTTAAAACAATTAACACAAACCCTTATTGTTCAGCATGTAATATTGGTGATGATCACTTAGACTAGCAAGAAACCCTGCAAGCATACCTTTGTAAGTGTGTATTCACAGTCTCCTTCGAAAGTGAATCGTTTCCCATCAAAAGTAATGTAGTGTCCATCTCCATAAATGGCACAGGTTCCAAGGCACAGGTTAGTTGTGCACTGCCATTTTCTGTCTTTACAAGTGCTGAAAGTGGCAAAAACAGATATCAGACTGAAGTCTTAATTGGTTTAAAACCCCAATTGAGGCAAGATAACCTTACCAGGTATTGCAGTCGACCTTGATTCTGTCTCCTGGTTGGTAAGTAGCTCCATTGTGAGAACAAGGACAAAGGTCTGGCTTGATGCAGCCTCCTTTTCCATCGGATACCAGTCCAGAGGGACACATACAGCCTGATATGCACTCTGTGCTGATCTGTAAAGTGAAAATGATTGATTTGAAAATCTGCTGTGTAAAAATTGTGTTAACTTCCGCTCAAATGCGTGGAGTCTGGTGGACCAGAAGGTCAAACTTGGCCTTCATTAGCCATTAGCCAATACAGACAGACCAGGAGAAACTCCCAGGGCATAGGCATTGGCTTATTCAGCTTAATCTACCAACCAATCATCTCCCACAACACCTTCCTCCTAACCCTCCCCCATACGTTAGCACACCACAAGCACAGAGCTACACCTAGCAGTCGTATGGTTCGCTCAAATTAAATGATAACAAATACTTTACTCAGTAAAGATACTCCCATGGAAGTATATGGTTACTCCCACTAAGGACAAAATTAAATCGTTGATGTACCAAGCTTATATGTTCTGTGCGCAATAGCTTGGATATGTGGTTAACTGTATGTTAATATAAAAATATATATTTTTTTTAAATGAAAGTTTATATTTTACACTCAATTTCTATTCACAATCCTATGGGCATTATATGACTATACACTGAGTGTAGAAAACATTAAGAACACCTCCTCTTTCCATGACATAGACTGACCAGGGGAATCCAGAAAGCATTGATCCCTTACTGATGTCACTTGCTAAATCCACTTCAATCAGTGTAGATGAAGAAAAGGAGAAAGTTAAAGAAGATTTTTCAATCCTTGAGACAATTGAGACGGATTGCGTATTAATATCAATATTAGGAAGGTGTTTTTAATGTTTTGTACACAAGCTTATATCCGCTGTGCAGAATGGCCTGGAGACGAGGTGAATAGGGGACTTACACAGGCCATATCCAGAATGTTGCAGCTCTTCTGACACTCTAACCCTCTCACTCCTGGGCTTGCATTGGAGCAGTTGAAGAAAACCATTGGTGCAACACATGCTGTGAAAATAAAGGGAATTCATGTGTCATGACTCTGTTGTGTCTTTCACCAAATCAATATGCTCTGTAAAGTGTGTACTAGGATGGAGAGATGATAATTCAACATGCACATAGCCTGATTATATTGCCAATAGCATACTATTATCACACACCATAAATGTATATAGGATTTGGAAGATTGCCATTAAAAGAATGGACTTATTTCAAATTCAGTGTTGCCTGGCACAGTACAATAGCTCAAAATTGTGAGTTGTTTTGACAATTAATATATATGAACTTACATGGCTGATCGGGTGAATCTCCAATGCAACGGAGTTTTCCCTCCTTGCAGGTGCTGAAATAAAATGTTGTTAATGGTACTTGAATGTTGCTATGCTCACTATGGGAAATCAAGGCCCAAGGCTCTTGGTTCATAAAGTCTCAAAAATATGCCTTTGAAATAAAATGTGTAGTGAATTACATTGATATACAGCTTGAGTATAGGTAGGTAAATAACTCGGCCCATACCACATGGTTCCATCCTTGCTGATGACCTCTCCAGGGGACACCACTGAGCCCTTGTAATAACAAGGGCAGCTGGCTGGTGGAACACACTTGCCCTCATCATCCAGGTAGGTTCCCTCAGAACAGACACACCCATCCACAGGCTCGAAGGTGATTGAACAGGTAAAGTCAGAGTCGCTGTAGCAGCGGCAGGAGCGATCACTGCTTTTTATGCTGTAGCTGTAGACCATGGTGCTAGGGCACGAGGTGGAGTATTTGTCTGGGGATGGCAACAATTAGTGTTTGATGTAAATATTTATAATATTTGTATCTTATTCTCCCACAATTGACACATCTTCTTAGGTATTATGGTGTGATTGTCACTCACTGCAGATAGTGTCCCTCCAGCCAGTGAGCTGGATACCCTCGGCAGCACAAGCGTGGACATAAGAGGAGACGGCAGCACACATGCAGTCCTCGCTCTTCTCACAGTTACAGCTGTCATACATGCAGTTCTGAATAGAAAACCACAGTCAGACCAGCATCCATATTATACTGTACAATAGTTTTTATTAATTGTGTGTGCATAATATGCACAAATTCTGTGCAGATACACAATACCTAACAGCAAGCAACGTAATTCTCAAATTCCCCATAACAGCTGGCATCACGTTACATCCATTTGTGAATTAGTTCTGCTCAGGAAATTGTGTGAAATGAATAGTATGGTGAAATGGTCTCACTTCTTTGTACATGTCTGGGCTTATTGCTGTGTGGCATTTAGCAAACAACCCTTTAGGATCAGCCAGTTGAGAGCACCAGTGCTGGGCATATTTCTCTGAAAAAGTGAAAAAATAAACCACAGTTAGGCCAACTTTAAGAAACACTTGCATCGTTCTCTGGATAAGAGCGTCTGCTAAATGACTTAAATGTAAATGTTCTCCATAACAATTAAAACAGACATGGAAAGGTGATAAACCATGCAGATACCATTGTCAAGACTTAAACTGCAGGGGCTTTCAAAGCTACTCTTGATGTCTGGGCAGCTGGCCCGTGTTTTCCAGGTGTTTGCAAAACCAATGGCTGTGCCCTCAGTCACTCCGCTCAGGACCTTGAAATCATCTCCTTGGTTGTTGTTGAAGTTTCCACAAAGACCTGTAGGGTGAGCATGTATTTATATACAGGGAATATAAATCATTCCCAGAACATGAACACCTCAGTGGACTGTGGTGGTTGGTCAACGGATGATGAGACATACCGCAAGTTCTCTGCTGCCAAACGGTGCTTGCAGCAATATAGACCTGCATGATTGGTGAGAGTTGGATTTCCAACTGGAGGCCAAAGGTGGTCTGGACAATGACGAAAAATGAGGAGGCTCTGAAAATAGTTACTCCAGCTATAAGGAACAAAGGGAAGAGGAAGGAATGAGTAAGATTCAGAATTTAATGTTAAGTAATATATATGTGTCAGTGTTGAATGATAAAGCTGCATCACCATCACAACATTCCCATGTATCATTATGTATTCCCCATACAATGATGTGCTTTAACTGCAGGACACAAGTTTCATGTATGCCTAGTCATGACTACATTGATTGTACTGTATGTTTAATGTGCAACTGTAACTTACCAGCAGAAAAAGGCAGCTGAGAATAGATTCCATTTACAAAGGCTTTTCCATTGGGTTGCATGTTGATCACCTGCATAGAGGGGCGTTGTTTAACCATATGCTTATTCATGATATTCAAATTATACATTAAAGTCTAAAACCTAACAACACTAGGGAAAAAAACCATTTACTGCAGTCAAAGGCTGATAGCATGTCAGTCAAAGAATACTTACAGTGGCTCCTTCTGAGAGGGACAGGGTAACAGCCTTTAGACAAGTCTCACTGTCAGAAAGCCCACACTGCACCAGATCACCCAGTACAGTGAATTGCATCCCATCACAGTCCTGAAAAAAACATAAATAAGTTGTTACAAATATTTCCCTTAATGAAAGGAAATATCCTTTGAATTATTTTGAAAAAGGAATATCTCAGTGTAAAACAAGAGACAGACTAAACATGAACAACCCACATTTCTCCATAGATAAATGTATCAACGCAAGATGATTAGTACTGTTCTATATGAGGGCTCCGCAACTCTGTTCCTGGAGAGCTACTCTCCTGTGGGTTTTATCTCATTCCGCTGTTGTAACTAACCTGAATCCGCTCATCAACCAGCTTAATATTAGAATGAGGTGTGCTAAATTAGGGTTGGAGTGAAAACCTACAGGGGGGTAGCACTCCGGGAACATGGTTGGAAAGCCCTTTTCTATATTACAATTTTCATCATAAAAACTGGATATATCAGAAGAAAAGTAAAGAAGATGGAGGCAAAGCTGTAATACAGACATAATAACTACAAAGAAGGTAGCAAGTTTCAAAATGTATTTAATGTGAATGAGATTCATGCACACAGAGCTTTGGTGAGGAAACTGTACTGTACCTTGGTCAGAACATAAGAGCAGTCCCCATGGAAGGTGTAGGTTTTTCCATCGTAGGTGTTGATGTGGGATCCGCCCTCCACAGCACAGGTGCCAGGACAGTCCTTGTCCACACACTTCCACTGACCACCAGCACAAGAACTAAGGGTGAAATATAAATTATTCAATGGAACTTACAAATGGTCACCCCTGGAATACCTTTTAGACTCAAGTCAGAATTCTTAGCCTGGTTTTCTTACCAATCTTTACAAGTGCTTGAATAAGACTCTCCGGGTGCGTAGGTTTTTCCATTGTGGCGGCAGGAGCATTGACTCAAGGCGATACAACCGTTCTTGTTGACGTCATCAAAAACAGTTCCTTTGGGTGAGAGCATACATGTGTTTATTATGTCTCCATCCCAACCTACTGCCCTACATAGGCAACACCTAGTAACGATGTCTTTTGTTTTACTCCAAAATCTAAATTCACAGTATTTTTCTGTCTCGACAGACAATTTCTGAATCTCCATGACATATTCTGATCAACTGGCTTGTCCTTGTGTCAGGAACTAAATACCACATTAATCAGATAGTATACCAGGCCATTACAAAACACCAAACTCGTAATTGCCTTTGTAACGCAACAGAGTCCAGTCCACAATATGGAATCAATTGCTTTGCATTCTATCAGTATACAGTCTGCTCCATTCCAATGGATTTTTATTACATCTCTTTGAAGAAGAGGATGTGCAGAGAACGTTTAAATATGTCTGCCTACCTGGAGGACAAAAGCAGCCATCTGAGCAGTGGTCCTCACACAGCTGGCCTCTCTCAGGGTTGGAGCAGGTGTCAACACAGGGGTTTCCACACTCCTGGTACTCCATGTTGAAGGGGCATGTCTTATCTGCAAAGGTAAGGTTATGTCAAAATATGAGTACTCTGTTGCAACCAACCAATGTGCGATTTGAATGTTGATACGGGGAGTAAGGGCATGCTTACAGCAGAACTGTTCAGTCCTCCATTGTTTGGGCTTCCCCCCTGCGTGAACACACTGACGGGAGTACTCTGAGATGGTGTTGCACAGGCAGAAGGAGTTGGTGCTGTTATCACAGTGGCACAGGTCAGATACACAGGCCTCAACAAATGAGTCGATGGCCAACAAGTCCTTACAGCTGCTGAAGGCAGGACCGGAGAGCAACTGCTCACAAACTGGTTTCTATCAAACAAAAACAGAGAGATGTTATAATTAGGACATATACAGTGGAGTCTGAAATGATTGACACCCTTGATAAAGAAGAGCAGAAATTACTGTATAAAATAAATGCAAAACAGATTTGGTCAAATATATTATTTTATATTTATACGATTGCTTCTAGAATGAGATTTTGTTTGAAAAGTAAATAAAAATAATCTCAGAAAGGTAGGGGTCAAAATGATTGACATCCCTATTTTCACTGTCTTTTTCAGTACTTCATCTTGTGAGGATAACTGCAATAATCGTTTTTCCAAAATGTTTTAGGAGTTGGAGAACAAATTAGGACCACAGGAGGTTGGTGGCAACTTAATTGGGGAGGACGGGCTCGTGGTAATGGCTGGAGCGGAATTAGTGGAATGGTATTCCCTTTACTCCGTTCCCGACATTATTACAAGCCGTCTTTCCCTCAGCAGCCTTCACTGTTTAGGATCTTTGATGTCCCTTTGTCTGTTCTTATGGACTGCCCTCTTTAATTCAAACCCAGATTTCCAATGGGCTTCAAAGAGAGACTGAGATGGCCATTGCAAAAAGGGGCTATTTTGCTTCCACTGGTCCTGGGGCTCTTGTAAAGATCAATCATGAACTTTACCCAGTACCTGGACATTTTTGCCAAAACCTTGTTGCCACTGCCACTTGGCCTTCAGTGGATCTTCCAGCAATACAATAACCCCATGCACACATCAAATCAACTCAGTCTCAGAACTTGACACCCATTGAAAATCTCTGGTTTGAATTGAAGAGGGCCGTCCATAAGCACAGACAAAGGATATCAAGGATTTTGAAGGATTCTGTATGGAGGAATGGTCTAAAATCCCTCAGAATGTGTTCTCCAACTCATAAAACATTTTAGAAAATGGCTCAGTGCCATTATTTGCAAGGTGTGGTATTGAAAGGTATTGAAAACAGGGGTGTCAATTATTTTGACCCCTGACTGGAGAGAAAGAAAATATTACTTTAAAAACAAAATCTTTTTCTGTATTAGTATAAAATAATATAATTTTCCAAGTAATGGAGCACACAATATACTGTAGCAGTATACAGTCATTTTTGCAAATCTTTATCAGGGAGTCAGTAATTTCGGACCCCACATGTTGTTAAGTACACAGCAGCCTAGCCAATATCCCTATTCTTATCATAAGCAATAAAGTGTAACCTACCAGATTGGGGCATTTCTGATTTGAAGGCAGTATGTTTTCAGTACAGCTTTCAGTGGGACCATCCAATTTCCAGAAGTTTCCGAAGTCGACAGCGGACAATTTCATACCTTTGGCATAAAAATAAATCCAATTATTGTTAAATGTCAACTGTATTCCAAATAATAGGCAATGGTTGATGTGTTGATAATGTCAGTGAAAATGTACCATGGCTATAGAACTCATCAAATTGCTGAATTGCATTAAAATCTCCACATAGACCACAGGTCTTATTTCTGAATTTGATGTCCATCTCCACCTGAAATAGAAGACCATTAGACATTTCAGGGTGACATTTTACCTCCATAACCGCACAACACTCAACAAAATGGGAAATGACTGTAACAAAACAAATATTTAACAGGAGTGACAACCTATTCCTTAATAAAATAACTATCGATTAGGACTACCTTAACTGTTGTTAACACAGTGCCCACCACAGCACAAATGTAGACATTGACCACACCGCAAAACCTAACTCCACCTAGAAATATTCATAAATGCATAATTGTTGTACTACCAAGAAGGAATCATCCTGGTTCCATATGGCTACCAATCCCAGTTTTGCTTTGATCTTGATGTAGGAGGGAGTCTCTTCAATGAGAATACCAGACTGGCTGAATGGTAAGGTGGCACTGGAGGAAGAGGAAGACAAAGCATTAGATTCAACTAGAACTTAGTCAGACCAACCAATTTTACATTAGCTCAATTGACTTCATTTTGAGACATTTTCATTGGTACTTTAAAAACAACATTCTCATCTCTTTCACTGTAAATATGTGCTTGAGCATAATTACACAGTATAAGGTTGAGTCTAATCTGTTAAGTCAACGCGACTGGGACAACAATATGACATCCAACTACTTGAGCACTGATTTAAAAACAGCTACATGAGAAATGATTGAGGAACTTACTTATTCCCATTAACAACAATGGAACCCTTGGAAAGCTCCACCACTACACCATCCAGCTTCATGGTGATCTTGCTAATGGTGGGCTGGTTGTCCACCACCTGCCGCCTCATCTGGATGTTGAAATCCTCATAACTGCTATGGCACAGTGAGGTCACAACATAGTTGCAGGTGGAGGGGAGCTGAAAGATGTCTCCGTCAAAGGTCTTGAAGTGGTAGTTACCCCACGTACTGCAGACTTGGCCATTATGTATAGGACTCACTCCTGGGAAAAAGGAAAAACAATTCAGCTATGATAGCATACAAC
The DNA here is from genome assembly GCF_021184085.1 of Oncorhynchus gorbuscha. NCBI lineage: Eukaryota > Metazoa > Chordata > Actinopteri > Salmoniformes > Salmonidae > Oncorhynchus > Oncorhynchus gorbuscha. The sequence continues at coordinate 20,489,080 of NC_060177.1, read as the reverse complement.
TCAGCAGGTTTTATCTTTAGATATTTAGAAAGAAATGAAAAAGTAAAGTAAAACCCTGCCCCTCGTAAAACCTTGCTTTTAACTAGGAGTCCATTGGTTGACTGCTAGATATGCTTTACTCACTCACCATAAGAGTCTACTGACACACCAGTGTGTCAATCTAATTAACATAATACAAAAATCCCCACCAAAATCTGTCAGTTTAAGCTAAGGATATCTTTTTTTTTGCATGGGCTGTGTCTCAATCCACCGCATCCACCTATGTCCACCTTCCGCATCTGAGGTTGTAAGTGGCAGAGCTACAGAGCTGTTTGTCACACCAGGGTACATCCTGAAAATCGGTATTCTCACAAAAACGTCTTTAGCCTCCAAACGATTTTGCCTACTAGCTAATATGACCACTCTATGGTGTCATGGAACTCGTCTTATGTCGGTACCGCCGATGTGCCAACTTCTGTCTGAGCAGTTTGGTCTTCGACCTCCACAAGTGTCACGGGACTCGTCTGAAGTTAACCCATACAAATGATTGGAATTATGGAGGTAGTTTTGTGCCAACATAAAAAGGTGGTTAAATATGTGTACAAAAAACACAAATATTTCCTGAGATTTTGTGTCTCCAGACACTTCAAAACCGTATTCCTTAGGATACATTTTTTGGCATTTACAAATGTGTTATTCAAGGCGTTTCTATGGGATATAGTAGTAAATGCCAAATTCAATATTTGATCAACTAAACAACCAAGACTTTCCAATCTCTATTTATGAACTTGAACAACAAATGAATAATCTAGTGTTCCTTCACGGTTTTCAAATCAGCTAATCCACAAAACCTGTTGCACTACTTGTTATGACTGTCTCCATCATGGTTATTGTCCTTTCACCATTGTCTATAGATATGTAAGGCTGCAGTGTTAATAATTGTCATCATCCTCAGGGCTCATGCATCTGTATAGCACATGTATTATGAAGCTTACCTGCAATCTCAGGTATCCTTGACATTGAGGGGATGATGTTAACTGTGGCCTTTGATGTATCCTCTGAAATCAAAGTGTATGTTATTACGTTACATGAAGTTTTACTGTAAATCATTATGGAATCCTGTATATTTCAGGCTCTGTTATGTAGTTCTCTTTCCAATCCTATATTTACCTGTTCATCAATCATAACCCATGCTTAAAAGGCACATAAAGGCAGGACTGAGCATATTCCCTCATTGTTAGGCTGTCCAATGAGATAAACATTGGAGCTATTATGAGAGCGCTATGACATACAGTAACATACAGTTTAGCCCTGTCAACACTAAAGCACAAGGTTTCATGTAAATCAAAATCATGGATTCTACCTACCACTTTGAGAGGCAGTTAAACCAATCGCCAGAGCCATCCATATTAACACCCATGTGGGTGTCTGTGTTGTCCCCATGGTCATCCTCTGGGTAGTGAACACGGGTGGTATGAGAAAGGTACTTGCTTGGATCTTAGCTTTATACCACCTGAGTGAACGGAAGGTCCTTGGTCCTTCTGGATGTGAAGGTGTGGCAGAAGGGCTGGCTCCGTTCCAAGAATTTCATGGCCCTCTCATACCAATATGAGAGGTTTAAACAGTAGGTGGGTTGGCAGGTAGCCTAGTGGTTTGAGTGTTGGGCCAGTAACCGAAAGAATCCCCGAGCTGTCAAGGTAAAAATCTGTCATTCTGCCCCTGAACAGGACAGTTAACCCACTGTTCCCCGGTAGGCCGTCATTGTAAAAAGCTATTTGATCTTAACTGACTTGCCGGTTAAATTAAATAAACTCATTGCACAGAAAAAGGTATAATAAACAAGTGGTTCCTAGATTTGTTTACTTGTGACCAAGTTCCAATATTTATCGAGACCAACCAAATAAACGCATGTGTCAACCTAGTCTTCAGTTGAACCACAACCCAGGAGGATATATCCCTGACCCATCATTCAGGAGACACTGTCCATAACCATTATTGTTGCATTAGTTATCCATTAGATTGATTGTATTTATACATGTATATATATATGGACTGAATAAACACCAAAACAGGTCAAAAAGTGTTTGTGTTAATATGTTTTGTTTATCTTTTGATGACTCATTCAACAGACCAACATAACACGCTGCAGGTGTGTTCCTCTGATAAGAGTGATTACTGACTCAATCTATTGTCCTTACACTGAGGCTACGATTTCGTATTGTTTCTCTTATCACAAAGAGTTTTTACACACAATGGCAATACTGCTCATGACTTGATATGAAGGAAAACCCTTGGTTACATTACTAATGAATTGTTTTATAAACACGAGACGTTTTCAAAATGCCATTAGTATTGTTGTAATGCACAATGTGATAATGTGGTGCTGTGGAATGTAGCTCCACCACCTCATGTCCTTATATCAATATTCTTGTATAAGGGTCGTTCCATTTGATTTCAACAACGTTTTGACTGCACCTCTTTTAACTTGAACAAAACTTTCTATACATGTTTGCCCATCGTAGAAGTAGTCAGAAACAAACTTTTTGGACCTGAATACCAAACATTTAGGAGATAGAGGTGCTCACAGTTGACCCATTTTGCATACCCCACCCTACCATGAGACATCCATGTCTTTGTCAATGGAAAGACAAACTGTTGAGATTGATATAATTTAAAAGCTTGCAAACATGGTAGTCAAACTTGTTTATCATTTCTTGAAAAAATGACATAAATTGTTTAAAAAATGCATGAACTGATGCAATGTTTTGTTGCTGTATATGTTGTAGCTTGACCCTATTCTACATCATCTGAGGTGTTTGTGTTGTGCCCGATATCGGTTTCTTGAATACAGGTTGTGTGTAATGTTTTGGCTGAACAAATCAAAATGTCAATTTTTAAAGGATAGCACAAAGATGGTTGGAGGTCCACACATCAGATAATGTTGACATGAATGGGAATATCAGTTGTTTTAAATTATGCTGTCAATCTTCCACACAAAACCGATTGAAATGATAAAAATATAGATAATTGAATAGCCATTCCTATTTAAGTTGACAGTGTAGACCGGAAGCCATCTTGGTGGATCAAAAAAAATCTAGTTTTATTTTAAAATAGATGTTCAAGATATTATAAAGTACCTTTACAATCCTGTTTTTAAGATTTTAAATGATTTAAAATTAAACCGTTTATCTTTTCCAGTGCTGAAGATATGGATGTCTCATGGTAGGGTGGGGTATGCAAAATGGGTCAACTTTGAGAGCTTCTATCTCATAAATGTTTCTGACCACTTCTACCACAGCAAATAGCTATAGAAAGTTTTGTTCAAATCAAAAGGGGTGCGGTCAAAAACGGATTGAAATCAAATGGAACAACCCAGAACTAAGGTTCAAAACGTTTGGGCATGAAAACCCCTTTTTGTCTTCAAAATACACCCATTAAAACTGTTAATGAATAGAATGTATTGTTAAAGCTTTGTTCCTGTTGCAAATCATCACTTGACTTGAGATTAGAAAATGCAATTGTCACTGCGCTATTCATTAATTTCACACAAGGGTTAGAAAGATTAATAGTCTGACAAGACTATTAAGGATATTGATACCAGTTTGTGATTCAAACATACAGTCATATCCTTGAATGTAAATAAATAAATAAATAAATAACATTTTATATTTTGGCACACATATTAGCCACTAATGTGTAGTTCATAAGCATGTACAGTACATAAGTATCTAATAACAATTAGCAACTAAACTTCTTTCCATAGCATCTTTAAATTAGAATGACCACTATGTATTATCACTTGCTGCTAGTGTACTGTACAGAGGTCTCCATGTGAATTTGGACAGTGTTGCTCTCCATTGGTATTTAATGTGTCCAATGAGGTCATCAACTATGAATGGCAACAATGTATAGCTGTAATGGTTTGCTGTGGACGAAGGATCGGACCAAAGCGCAGCGTGGTTAGAGTTCAACATGTTTAATAAAGACCATAAACAAGAACACTACAAAATAACAAAACAACAAATGTGAAAAACCGAAACAGTCCTATCTGGTGCATAGACACAAAGACAGAAGCCAACCACCCAAAAAACCAAACACAAAACAGGCCACCTAAATATGGTTCCCAATCAGAGACAATGACTAACACCTGCCTCTGATTGAGAACCATATCAGGCCAAACATAGAAATGGGAAAACTAGACACACAACATAGAATGCCCACTCAGCTCATGTTCTGACCAACACTAAAACAAAGAAAACACAAAAGAACTATGGTCAGAACGTGACAATAGCACTTGCTGCATATTGATGCAAATAAAACACTGTCTTTATTAGTTCCACATTGAAACAGCTACTTGTGTACTATGCTCTTTATTAAATAGTAATGTCTTTATTATGGCTAACTCATGACTTCTGATCTTTTTGTTTTTATTTTATTTCACCTTGATTTAATTTAACCAGGTAGATCAGTTGAGAACAAGATCTCATTTACAACTGTGACCTGGCCAAGATAAAGCAAAGCAGTGTGACACAAACAACAACACAGACTTACACATGGAAAAAACAAACGTACAGTCAATAACACAATAGAAAATAATCTATATACAGTATGTGCAAATTAGGTAAGATTAGGGAGGTAAGGCAATGAATAGGCCGCAGTGGCGAAGTAATTACAATTTATCAATTAAACACTGTAGTGATAGATGTGCAGTAGATGAATGTGCAAGTAGAGATACTGGGGTGCAAAGGAGCAGAAAAACAAACAAAAAACAATAGACTGCATCCAATTTGATAGACTGCATAAAATTTGCTGAGTAGAGTGTTGGAGACTATTTTGTAAATTACATCACCGAAGTCAAGGATCGGTAGGATAGTCAGTTTTACGAGGGTATGTTTGGCAGCATGAGTGAAGGATGCTTTGTTTCGAAATAGGAAGCCATTTCTAGATTTAATTTTGGATTGGAGATGCTTAATGTGAGTCTGGGAGGAGAGTTTAGTCTAACCTGACACTTAGGTATTTGTAGTTGTCCACATATTCAGTCAGAACCGTCCAGAGTAGTAACGCTGGATGGGCGGGCAGGTGCTGGCAGCGATCGGTTGAAGAGCATGCATTTAGTTTTACTTGCATTTAAGAGCAGTTGGAGGCCACGGAAGGAGAGTTGTATGGCAACAAAGCTTTTTTGAAATTTGTTAACACAGTGTCCAAAGAAGGGCCAGAAGTATACAGAATGGTGTCGTTTGCGTAGAGGTGGATCAGAGAATCACCTGCAGCAAGAGCGACATCATTGATGTACACAGAGAAAAGAGTCGGCCTGAGAATTTAACCCTATGGCACCCCCATAGAGACTGCCAGAGGTCTGGGCATCAGGCCCTCCGATTTGACACACTGAACTCTGTCTGAGAAGTAGTTGGACCAGAAGAGGCAGTCATTTGAGAAACCAAGGCTGTTGAGTCTGAAGGTTAAGAATGTGGTGATTGACAGAGTCGAAGGCCTTGGCCAGGTCGATGAATATGGCTGCACAGTACTGTCTTCTATCGATGGACGTTATGACATTGTTTAGTACCTTGAGCGTGGCTGAGGTGCACCCATGACCAGCTCAGAGACCAGATTGCATTGTGGAGAAGGTACGGTGGGATTCGAAATGGTTGGTGATCTGTTTGTTAACTTGGCTTTCGAAGACCTTAGAAAGGCAGGGTAGGATAGATATAGGTCTGTAGCAGTTTGGGTCTAGAGTGTATCCCCCTTTGAAGACAGGGATGACTGTGGAAGCTTTCCAATCTTTGGGGATCTCAGATAATATGAAAGAGAGGTTGAACAGGCTAGTAATATGGTTTGCAACAATTGCGGTGGATTATTTTAGAAAGAGAGGGTCCAGATTGTTTACCCCAGCTGATTTGTAGGGGTCCAGATTTTGCAGCTCTTTCAGAACATCAGCTATCTGGACTTGGGTGAAGGAGAAATGGGGGCGGTTTGGGAAAGTTGCTGTGGAGGGGTGCAGGGCTGTTGACCAGGGTATGGGTAGCCAGATGGAAAGCATGACCAGCCGTAGAAAAATGCTTCTTGAAATTCTCAATTATCGTGGATTTTTCAGTGGGGACAGTGTTTCCTAGCCTCAGTGCAGTGGGCAGCTGGGAGTAGGTGCTCTTATTCTCCATAGACTTGACAGTGTCCTAGAACTTTTTGGAGTTGGTGCTATAAAAGCTTGCCTTTGCTTTCCTAACTGCCTGTGTATATTGGTTCCTAACTTCCCCTGAAAAGTTGCATATCGCGGGGGCTATTTGATGCTAATGCAGTACGGCACAGGATGTTTTTGTACTGGTCAAGGGCAGTCAGGTCTGGAGTGAACAAGGAGCTATATCTGTTCTTGGTTCTACATTTTTTGAATTGGGCATGCTTATTTAAGAGTTCACCTTTAAAGAACAACCAGGCATCCTCTACTGACGGAATGAAGTCAATATCCTTCCAGGATACCCGGGCCAGGTCCATTAGGAAGACCTGCTCGCTGAAGTGTTTTAGGGAGCATTTGACAATGATGAGGGGTGGTCGTTTGACTGCAGACCCATTACGGATGCAGGCAATGAGGCAATAATCTCTGAGATCCTGGTTGAAGACAGCGGAGGTGTATTTAGAGGGCAGGATTGTCAGGATGACATTTATGAGGGTGCCCGTGTTTACAGATCTGGGGTTGTACCTGGTAGGTTCATTGATAATTTGTGTGAGATTGAGGGCATATAGCTTAGATTGTAGGATGGCAGGCGGTGTTAAGCATGTCCCAGTTTAGGTCACCTAACAGTATGAGCTCTGAGATAGATGAGGGGCAATCAATTCACATATGGTGTCCTGGGCACAGCTGGGGGCAGAAGGTGGTCTATAACAGGCGGCAACGATAGGATATCCTCCTTCTATTACGTTGAATAGGAAAACACTTAAACAAGGCCTTATACAGTGGGGCAAAAAAGTATTTAGTCAGCCACCAATTGTGCAAGTTCTCCCACTTAAAAAGATGAGAGAGGCCTGTAATTTTCATCATAGGTACACTTCAACTATGACAGACAAAATGAGAAAAAAAATCCAGAAAATCACATTGTAGGATTTTTTAGGAATTAATTAGCAAATTATGGTGAAAAAGCATGTGTGAACAAGGAGGCTTACAAACCTGATTCAGTTACACCAGCTCTGTCAGGAGGAATGGGCCAAAAATCACCCAACTTATTGTGGGAAGCTTGTGGATGTCACGCCCTGACCATAGAGAGCCGTTGTGGGGTGTGCATTCTATGTTTTGTATTTCTTTGGTTTTGGCCAAGTGTGGTTCCCAATTAGAGGCAGCTGTCTATCGTTGTCTCTGATTGGGAATCATACTTAGGTAGCCTGTTTTCCCACCTATATTGTGGGATCTTGTTTTTTGTTAGCTCTGTGAAGCCGGCAGAACGTGACGTCCGTTATTCCTTTTGTTGTTTTTGTTTGGTGTCCTGGATATTAAAGATCATGAACACTTTACCACACTGCACCTTGGTTTACATCTTCAGACGAACGTTACAGAAGATCCCACCACAAAAAGACCAAGCAGCGTTTTCTGGAGGAATGGACATGGGAGGAGATACTGGAAGGCAAGGGACCCTGGGATCAGGCTGGAGAATATCGCCGTCCTAAGGAGGAGCTAGAAGCAGCAAAGGCGGAACGGCGAAGATACGAGGTGTTGGTAACGAGGAAGCATGCACGAGAGGCAGCCCCCAAAAATGTGTTTGGGGGGGCACACGGGGAGATTGGCGGAGTCAGGTTATAGACCTGAGCCAACTCCCCGTGCTTATCGTGGGGGGAGAGTGACTAGTCAGGCACCATGTCATGCGGCTCTGCGCCGTGTGTCACCGGTGCGCATGCACAGCCCAGTGCGTTCTGTGCCAGCTCCTCGCGTTTGTCGAGCTAGAGTGGGCATTCAGCCAGGACGGATGGTGCAGGCTCAGCGCATCTGGTCTCCAGTGCGTCTCTTCGGTCCAAGATATCCTGCGCCGGCTCTGCGCACTGTGCCTCCTGTGCGTCTCTACAGCCCAGTACGTCCTGTGCCAGTGCCCCGCAGTTGCCGGGCTATGGTGAATATCCAGCCAGAACAGGTTGAGCCAGCTCTGCGCTCCAAACCTCCAGTGCATCTCCACAGCCCAGTATATCCTGTGCCAGCTCCACAAACCCAGCCTCCAGTGATGATCCATGGCCCGAAGCCTCCAGTGATGATCCATGGCACGAAGCCTCCAGTGATGATCCATGGCACAAAGTCTCCAGTGATGATCCATGGCACAAAGCCTCCAGTGATGATCCATGGCACGAAGCCTCCAGTGATGATCCATGGCACAAAGCCTCCATTGATGATCCATGGCACAAAGCCTCCAGTGATGATCCATGGCCCAGAGCCTGCAGTAAGGATCCATGGCAAGGAGCCTTCAGCGACAGTCTCCAGTCCGGAGCCGCCAGCGACGGTCCCCAGTCCAGAGCCTACAGCGACGTGTCCAGTCCGGGGCCTGCAACGAGGGTCCCCAGTCCGGAGCCTGCAACGAGGGTCCTCAGTTTGGGCCCTGCGGCGAGGGTCCGCAGTCCGGGGCCTGCGGCGAGGGTCCCCGCACCAGAGGCACCACCAAGATGGGGGAGCCAGAGGCGGAGCGGGAGCTACGTCCCGAACCGGAGCCGCCGCCAAGGGTAGATGCCCACCTGGACCCTCCCCTATAGGTTCAGGTTTGCGGCTGGGAATCCGCACCTTTTGGGAGGGTACTGTCATGCCCTGACCTTAGAGAGCCGTTTTATTTCTCTATTTGGTGAGGTCAGGGTGTGATGTGGGGTGGGCATTCTATGTTTTGTATTTCTTTGGTTTTGGTCGAGTGTGGTTCCCAATCTGAGGCAGCTGTCTGTCGTTGTCTCTGATTGGGAATCATACTTAGGTAGCCTGTTTTCCCACCTATGTTGAGGGATCTTGTTTTTTGTTAGCTCTGTGAAGCCAGCAGAATGTAACGTTTGTTATTCCTTTTGTTGTTTTTGTTTGGTGTTCTGAGTATTAAAGATCATGAACACTTACCACGCTGCACCTTGGTCTACTTCTTCAGACGAACGTTACAGTGGAAGGCTACCCAAAACGTCTGACTCAAGTTAAACAATTTAAAGGCAATGCTAGCAAATACTAATTGAGTGTATGTAAACTTCTGACCCACTGGGAATGGAATGAAATAAATCAAAGCTGAAATAATTATATAATTATTATTCTGACATTTCACATTCTTAAAATAAAGTGGTGACCCTAACTGACCTAAGACAGGGAATTGTTACTAGGATAAAATGTCAGGAATTGTGAAAAACTCAGTTTAAATGTATTTGGCTAAGGTATGTATGTAAACCTCTGACTTCAACTGTCCCATTCATCAAACGTAGTTGGGTCAGAGTTGAAGCAAAAAAAAAATACCACACTTGGGTCAAACAGGAGGGCAGTCAAGCGTACTAGCAAGGCAGATGTCCTGGGTTTGAGCCTTGGTGTGAGCCAAATCAGGAGGTGGCACTCGTTAAGCAGAGTGACGTCCTTCACATGTGCATGTTTTAAAAAATGTCTTAATCGCCTTTTAGTAACATCAAACCAGATATGAAGTTGTTTTCAGTTTATTTGACATTTTGACAATTGCACACATGCCCCCATAACTTCCATATATTTTTAGCTAGCAGTGGCTAGCATTTGTGGTGGCTGTTCAGTGAATGGATAACAGTTTTTCCTGGCCCACAGACTACTTTTAGGATGAGAAACCATCTAACAACAAGTTGTAAAATCCTGAACTTCCCCTTTAATAAAGCCTGTCTTGATGTATGTCTTACTGTATGTACTGTATTGGAGCTTTCAATTAATCTTGAAATTATATACAAAAATCAATTTAACCAACAGGGAGAAATGTCAGCCCATCTAACCATGTAAGATCAGCGAAATTGGACTCTGCACTGATGAACTAACCTGTTGTCATTGATTGGTCATTCCCACTTCATGCACTGCCACGCCTTAGACTCACCAATATGTTGGCTGGTCATAGGAATGGTTGCACTGCCAAAATTAGTCAGCATTACGCTATAAAGAACAGGATCTGGATCCTGGAACTCATGAATATGCGCCAATTTAAAAAGTAATACAGCTGTATTTGACGTCCTTGATGTGATAGAAGTATCATAGAATCATTTGATGGAGGACCTCCCTGAGATGTCAGCAGGCCTTCCATTTAGCCATGAGTGATATCAGAACAACATTTCTCAAGCACAGGAAGGAGTATCATTCGGCAGTCTCATAGGGACTTAGCTATTCAATCAATCCTGCAATTGATCTTTCTATACATACACTCCCCATCATATTTAATGGGATAGGGAAGCTAGAATGTTACATTTGGCTCTATACTACAACACTTCGGATGTGATATCAAATGTTTTATGTGAGCCGACAGAAGAATGTCACCTTTTAATTGAGGGTATTTTCATACATACTGTATCTGTTTTACCATTTATAAATGAAAGCACTTTAGGTATCTAGTCCCCCCATTTGAAGTGTTATAAATATTTTGATAAATTCACTTATAGTGGGGATAAATGGTGACATTCTGTACTGTTGCCTCATATAAAACATTTCACTTCACATCTAAAATGCTGGAGTATAGAGATAAACGTTTCAGATTCCCTGTACAAATAAATGTAGGGGAGAGTACATACAGTTGAAGTCGGAAGTTTACGTACACCTCAGCCAAATACATTTAAACTGAGTTTTCACCATTCCTGACATATTACCCAAGTACAAATTCCCTGTCTTAGGTCAGTTAGGATAACCAGTTTATTTTAAGAATGTGAAATGTCAGAATAATAGTAGAGAGAATGATTTATTTCAGCTTTTATTTCCTTCACCACATTCCCAGTGGGTCAGAAGTGTACATACATTCAATTAGTATTTGGTAGCATTGCCTTTAAATTGTTTAACTTGGGTCAAATGTTTTGGGTAGCCTTCCACAAGCTTCCCGCAATAAGTTGGGTGAATTTTGGCCCATTCCTCCTGACAGAGCTGGTGTAACTGAGTCAGGTTTGTAGGCCTCCTTGCTCGCACATACTTTTACAGTTCTACCCACAAATTTTCTATAGGATTGAGGTCAGGGCTTTGCGATGGCCACTCCAATACCTTGACTTTGTTGTCCTTAAGGCATTTTGCCACAACTTTGGAAGTATGCTTGGGGTCATTGTTCATTTGGAAGACCCATTTGTGATCAAGCTTTAACTTCCTGACTGATGTCTTGAGATGTTGCTTCAATATATCCACATAATTTTCCATCCTCATGATGTCATCTATTTTGTGGAGTGCACCACTCCCTCCTGCAGCAAAGCACCCCCAAAACATGATGCTGCCACCCCGTGCGTCACGGTTGGGATGATGTTCTTTGGCTTGCAAGCCTTCCCCTTTTCCCTCCAAACATAACGATGGTCATTATGGCCAAACAGTTCTATTCTTGTTTCATCAGACCAGAGGACATTTCTCCAAAAAGTACGATCTATGTCCCCATGTGCAGTTGAAAACTGTTGTCTGGCTTTTTTATGGCAGTTTTGGAGCAGTGGTTTCTTCCTTGCTGAGTGGCCTTTCAGGTTATGTTGATATAGGACTCGTTTTACTGTGGATATAGATACTTTTGTACCTGTTTCCTCCAATATCTTCACAAGGTCCTTTGCTGTTGTTCTGGGATAGATTTGTACTTTTCGCACCAAAGTACGATCATCTCTTGGAGACAGAACATGTCTCCTTCCTGAGTGGTTTGACGGCTGCGTGGTCCCATGGTGTTTATACTTGCGTACTATTGTTTGAACAGATTAACGTGATATCTCCAGACGTTTGGAAATTGCTCCCAAGGATGAACCAGACTTGTGGAGGTCTTGGCTGATTTCTTTTGATTTTCCCATGATGTCAAGCAAAGAGGCACTGAGTTTGAAGGTAGGCCTTGAAATATATCCACAGGTACACCTCCAATTGACTCAAATTGTGTAAATGAGCCTTTCAGCAGCTTCTAAAGCCATGACATCATTTTCTGGAATTTTCCAAGCTGATTAATTGCACAGTCAACTTAGTGTATGTAAACTTCTGACCCACTGGAATTGTGAGTTATGAGTGAAATAACCTGTCTGTAAACAATTGTTGGAAAAAGTTCCTGTGTCATGCACAAAGTAGATGTCCTAACTGACTTCCCAAAACTATAGTTTGTTATCAAGACATTTGTTGAGTGGTTGAAAAACAAGTTATAATGACTCCAATTTATGTGCATATAAACTTCCGACTTCAACTGTACATAACTGCATGCGATTGAATGTGTCTTATGTTTCTGTATATATGTTGTTTTAGAGTCAATTTCAAGTCAATTATTCTAGTCAAAAACAACATTAGTAACTTAGACAAAGTCCCAAAGATGCAAAATCTCAGAAAAAGTAAAGTTGCAACATCAGAGCTAAAAGTATTTATTTCTTTAAACCATAAGGTTTGTGAATGATTGATAATCCCCAACTCCATTTCAAAGAAGGACATATACATGCATCAAACAATACCTTCCCAAAATGACTATCACCTCCTCCTTCCTGATTTGGAAATGTCTCAATCCATATCTGTGACAGGGTTATTTAGTCCAAAGGGAAAATGCAAAGCCCATGCTAGTGAGAATGACGTCTAGCTAAGGCTGGGTTTTTCTCCACCAAACGTTCACTGTAGCAAGACACCAGTACTTAAAGCTTTAACTTACTGCATGCAAGTCGGGGTGGCTGGTAGCCTAGTGTTTAGAGCGTTGGGCCAGTAACCAAAAGGTTACTGACAAGGTAAAGATCTGCTGTTCTGCCCCTGAACAAGGCAGTTAACCCACTGTTCCCCGGTAGGCCGTCATTGTAAATAAGAATTTGTTCTTAAATTACTTGCCTAGTTAAATAAAGGTAACATTTTAAATGCACCAACATCTCTGTACTTAGCCCTCTGTGTGGTGAATGGAAATGTCACAAAGCCTCTACTGAGTAGGTCTAGGGGAGTATAAAGTATAGAAGTGAAAACCCTGATTAGTAAAGTGTCTCTCTCTCCACACAGTGTTGATATTTTGCACACAGAGCATTTCATTTTACAGTTAGAACCCATAGGTCTGTGGTTAGAACTACGTGTGTGTGTGGGGGGGGGTGATTTCTTTCTGTGAAGAGATTGTCAGTGTACATTGCGTGTCACTAAGAGTCAAACAAACCTGGGCGTTAGTCTACGTCTTTATTGTAACCAAGCAGACAAAACCATATGTAGCCATAACTAAACAAAGTGTGGTAACTACATACTGTATACTGTACATTTGGTGTGTTGATATGATGCCGACAACAACAACAAAAAGCTTCCAAAATAATGTTTTTCTGTTTGCATATCTTGGAGCTTTTCATTCCCACTTGATATGCTAATGCTGTTACCTGTATTAGTTCTGAGCAAATTAATGAATAATACTATGCAAGTCTCCCAAGATGTAACAATATTCTTCAAATGTTTTTTGAAGAGTTTTTTTCATACATACTTGTAGCTAAAGAATTTCGAAACCTCAAAAAAGTGTTTGATGAATTGTGCATCAGTTCATACTTTGGGTTCTATCACCAATGACAAGTTACTGGTTCAAAAGCTCTACCCACCTCTAGATACACAGGTGGAACGGCTGCCCGCAGGGAGTGTCAGGAAGCAGTGACTCGGATTTGTGAAAAAAGTTCTGGATGGAAAGACCTTATGTGGTGAAACACAGGCACTTAACACTTCTGTTTGCGTATGCAATTACACAGTCCTTGCTGGGTGTCCATACCTCAATATTTGTCCTCCCTTCCGCAAATATTTGCAACTCATTGGTGCCATCCAAGTTCCACATTGCTAAGCAACCAAAAATCCTGCTAGTCTTTCTCACGCTAAGATTAGCATACAACCACTTTGCCAAAATTACAGTCCATCATTAGCTGAAAAAGTATAACATGTATAACATGACCGACTGACAGACGGATCTCACCCCCACCCCTGGAGCAATCTAGAAGTCAGGGCTAAGACCTCAGATAATGAGGGTCAAAACCTCTCTGCCTCAAGTGTATGTGGCTGCATTTTCGTACGTACGGTAAAAAAAGAGTCTAATGTTGTAAATAGACCGGAAAATGTGCCTCATTGCTACAATTAACCCTTTTCTATCTGGATATGTGGAATTTGCGTCATGTTGGGATTTTCTTCCTCAAGCTCAAATGGGACAACATCAGGATACAGCATTACCAAACAATGATAAACTTCTTCAACCAAGTGATATTGCTAATGGGACATTATAGTTTGTGTTGAACACGGAAAACAAGTTATTGTGGTTTGAAATGTGTGGACTTTTGAAAAAAATTACAAATAAAACACTAATATATGTTGACAAGATACAATATTCAACCCCCTGGGTCAATACATGTTGTGTGTGTGTGCACGTGTGTGTGTGTGTGTGTGTGTGTGTGTGTGTGTGTGTGTGTGTGTGTGTGTGTGTGTGTGTGTGTGTGTGTGTGTGTGTGTGTGTGTGTGTGTGTGTGTGTGTGTGTGTGTGTGTGTGTGTGTGTGTGTGTGTGTGTGTGTGTGTGTGTGTGTGTGTGTGTGTGCGTGCGCCCGAGTGTGTGTGTTAAGTGTACTGCAATGATGGCTAACTAGACACTCCTCAGTCCTTTGATGAAATTACAGGGAACATAAATTGATTTCCAGACAATCAAAACAGCTTTGCTTTGATTGGGCGGAATGCTTCCTCAAGTGTTTGTCAGCCAATTGGGCCCATTACCCAGTACATTTACATTACATTTAAGTCATTTAGCAGACGCTCTTATCCATACAAATTGGTACATTCACCTTATGACATCCAGTGGAACAGTCACTTTACAATAGTGCATCTAAATCTTAAGGGGGGGGGGAGAGGGATTACTTATCCTATCCTAGGTATTCCTTAAAGAGGTGGGGTTTCAGGTGTCTCCGGAAGGTGGTGATTGACTCCGCTGTCCTGGCGTCGTGAGGGAGTTTGTTCCACCATTGGGGGGCCAGAGCAGCGAACAGTTTTGACTGGGCTGAGCGGGAGCTGTACTTCCTCAGTGGTAGGGAGGCGAGCAGGCCAGAGGTGGATGAACGCAGTGCCCTTGTTTGGGTGTAGGGCCTGATCAGAGCCTGGAGGTACTGAGGTGCCGTTCCCCTCACAGCTCCGTAGGCAAGCACCATGGTCTTGTAGCGGATGCGAGCTTCAACTGGAAGCCAGTGGAGAGAACGGAGGAGCGGGGTGACGTGAGAGAACTTGGGAAGGTTGAACACCAGACGGGCTGCGGCGTTCTGGATGAGTGGAAGGGGTTTAATGGCACAGGCAGTGAGCCCAGCCAACAGCGAGTTGCAGTAATCCAGACGGGAGATGACAAGTGCCTGGATTAGGACCTGCGCCGCTTCCTGTGTGAGGCAGGGTCGTACTCTACGGATGTTGTAGAGCATGAACCTACAGGAACGGGCCACCGCCTTGATGTTGGTTGAGAATGACAGGGTGTTGTCCAGGATCACGCCAAGGTTCTAAGCACTCTGGGAGGAGGACACAATGGAGTTGTCAACCGTGATGGCGAGATCATGGAACGGGCATTCCTTCCCCGGGAGGAAGAGCAGCTCCGTCTTGCCGAGGTTCAGCTTGAGGTGGTGATCCGTCATCCACACTGATATGTCTGCCAGACATGCAGAGATGCGATTCGCCACCTGGTCATCAGAAGGGGGAAAGGAGAAGATTAGTTGTGTGTCGTCTGCATAGCAATGATAGGAGAGATCATGTGAGGTTATGACAGAGCCAAGTGACTTGGTGTATAGCGAGAATAGGAGAGGGCCTAGAACAGAGCCCTGGGGGACAACAGTGGTGGGCGTGCGTGGTGAGGAGACAGATTCTCGCCACGCCACCTGGTAGGAGCGACCTGTCAGGTAGGACGCAATCCAAGCGTGGGCCGCGCCGGAGATGCCCAACTCGGAGAGGGTGGAGAGGAGGATCTGATGGTTCACAGTATCGAAGGCAGCCGATAGATCTAGAAGGATGAGAGCAGAGGAGAGAGAGTTAGCTTTAGCAGTGCGGAGCGCCTCCGTGATACAGAGGAGAGCAGTCTCAGTTGAATGACTAGTCTTGAAACCTGACTGATTTGGATCAAGAAGGTCATTCAGAGAGAGATAGCGGGAGAGCTGGCCAAGGACGGCACGTTCAAGAGTTTTGGAGAGAAAAGAAAGAAGGGATACTGGTCTGTAATTGTTGACATCGGAGGGATCGAGTGTAGGTTTTTTCAGAAGGGGTGCAACTCTCGCTCTCTTGAAGACGGAAGGGACGTAGCCAGCGGTCAGGGATGAGTTGATGAGCGAGGTGAGGTAAGGGAGAAGGTCTCCGGAAATAGTCTGGAGAAGAGAGGAGGGGATAGGGTCAAGCGGGCAGGTTGTTGGGCGGCCGGCCGTCACAAGACGCGAGATTTCATCTGGAGAGAGAGGGGAGAAAGAGGTCAGAGCACAGGGTAGGGCAGTGTGAGCAGAACCAGCGGTGTCGTTTGACTTAGCAAACGAGGATCGGATGTCATCAACCTTCTTTTCAAAATGGTTGACGAAGTCATCTGCAGAGAGGGAGGAGGGGGGAGGATTCAGGAGGGAGGAGAAGGTGGCAAAGAGCTTCCTAGGGTTAGAGGCAGATGCTTGGAATTTAGCGTGGTAGAAAGTGGCTTTAGCAGCAGAGACAGAGGAGGAAAATGTAGAGAGGAGGGAGTGAAAGGATGCCAGGTCCGCAGGAAGGCGAGTTTTCCTCCATTTCCGCTCGGCTGCCCGGAGCCCTGTTCTGTGAGCTCGCAGTGAGTCATCGAGCCACGGAGCGGGAGGGGAGGACCGAGCCGGCCTGGAGGATAGGGGACATAGAGAATCAAAGGATGCAGAGAGGGAGGAGAGGATGGTTGAGGAGGCAGAATCAGGAGATAGGTTGGAGAAGGTTTGAGCGGAGGGAAGAGATGATAGGATGGAAGAGGAGAGAGTAGCGGGGGAGAGAGAGCGAAGGTTGGGACGGCGCGATACCATCCGAGTAGGGGCAGTGTGGGAGGTGTTGGATGAGAGCGAGAGGGAAAAGGATACAAGGTAGTGGTCGGAGACTTGGAGGGGAGTTGCAATGAGGTTAGTGGAAGAACAGCATCTAGTAAAGATGAGGTCGAGCGTATTGCCTGCCTTGTGAGTAGGGGGGGAAGGTGAGAGGGTGAGGTCAAAAGAGGAGAGGAGTGGAAAGAAGGAGGCAGAGAGGAATGAGTCAAAGGTAGACGTGGGGAGGTTAAAGTCGCCCAGAACTGTGAGAGGTGAGCCGTCCTCAGGAAAGGAGCTTATCAAGGCATCAAGCTGATGAACTCTCCGAGGGGACCTGGAGGGCGATAAATGATAAGGATGTTAAGCTTGAAAGGGCTGGTAACTGTGACAGCATGGAATTCAAAGGAGGCGATAGACAGATGGGTAAGGGGAGAAAGAGAGAATGACCACTTGGGAGAGATGAGGATCCCGGTGCCACCACCCCGCTGACCAGAAGCTCTCGGGGTGTGCGAGAACACGTGGGCGGACGAAGAGAGAGCAGTAGGAGTAGCAGTGTTGTCTGTGGTGATCCATGTTTCCGTCAGTGCCAAGAAGTCGAGGGACTGGAGGGAGGCATAGGCTGAGATGAACTCTGCCTTGTTGACCGCAGATTGGCAGTTCCAGAGGCTACCGGAGACCTGGAACTCCACGTGAGTCGTGCGCGCTGGGACCACCAGATTAGGGTGGCCGCGGCCACGCGGTGTGGAGCGTTTGTATGGTCTGTGCAGAGAGGAGAACAGGGATAAACAGACACATATTTGACAGGCTACAGAAGAGGCTACGCTAATGCAAAGGAGATTGGAATGACAAGTGGACTACACGTCTCGAATGTTCAGAAAGTTAAGCTACGTAGCAAGAATCTTATTGACTAAAATGATTAAAATGATACAGTACTGCTGAAGTAGGCTAGCTGGCAGTGGGTGCGTTGTTGACACTACACTAATCAAGTCGTTCCGTTGAGTGTAATAGTTTCTGCAGTGCTGCTATTCGGGGGCTAGCTGGCTAGCTAGTAGTGTTGTTTACGTTACGTTGCGTTAAAAGAACGACAATAGCTGGCTAGCTAACCTAGAAAATCGCTCTAGACTACACAGTTATCTTTGATACAAAGACGGCTATGTAGCTAGCTATGTAGCTAGCTACGATCAAATAAATCAAACCGTTGTACTGTAATGAAATGAAATGAAAATGTGATACTACCTGTGAATGCGACCGGGTTGTGAGTCTATACGGTAGACGTTGGCTAGCTGTTGGCTAGCTAGCAGAGTCTCCTACGTTAAGGACGACAAATAGCTGGCTAGCTAACCTCGGTAAGTGAAGTGAATTAGGACTCCTGGTGAGTCCATCACAGACCTGTCCAGCTGCCAAGCAATAGCACTGGAACAATAAAAAGATTGTCCTTAAAGTTAAAGAATGTTGGAAATTTACCACGATAGCGACATGAGAGATAAGAAGAGTGATGAGAAGTGACCCAGTACAAATACATATTTATGGCAATAAATTAACACAACACTCTGGGAGCACTTGTAGCAGGTGCACTGCATATCACCTTTTGAATGTTTTTTACATTTTTTACTTAACTCATTGACATTCAACTATATCCACTAAAACGGTTACATTTTACTGTATTTAACTAGGATTAAAGAACTACTATATAAAGTTGTTTATTTAATAAAGAAGGATTGGAAGTCATGTGCTTGCTTTTGCTGCCATTCCATATACAGTACAGTATGTGCCTTGAATAACTTGAAAGGTCATCATGTCCTCCTTCCTCAGTGTTCCAGGTGATTCTCAGGAATAGTTCAGGAATCGTTCTCAGGAATAGTCTGATTTTATCCTCACTGCTCTGCTGACAAAAATCAAACAGTGTACATTTTATTGTTCATATCAGGATGTAAATTAGTTCCTGATTGGATCTTTATCGGTACACTACGGAACAAATACCAAAGATAAGCTCAGACTCCGGAAGACACACACACACACACACACACACACACACACACACACACACACACACACACACACACACACACACACACACACACACACACACACACACACACACACACACACAGACACACACATAGCACCATCTTGGGATGCCACCTTTCTAACAAGTCAGTTCGTCAAATTTCTGCCCTGCTAGAGCTGTCCAGGTCAAATGTAAGTGCTGTTATTGTGAAATGCAAACGTCTAGAAGCATCAACGGGTCAGCCGCGAAGTGG